>NW_015628268.1:681602-741773 GCF_001515625.1 Sinocyclocheilus rhinocerous
AACTCTCTCTCTCAGTTGCATTATCATCAACATACAGCGAATTACACAAAACACTTATTACAACTAACAGTAAACAAATATACAGATCTCATGCACATATAACACATGTGCCAGGGGGTGCTTAATAAACTGACAAACTTTAAATCCGAAGAACTGCGTGCTTTCATTACCCATATAACGTTAGCTCCGACGTAGACTAGAAAACCCGTCAAAATAAGAGTCCCGCCTTAGTAAAGGAGATCTCATACATATTTAAACTTACAAAAAATATTAAAATGTATACAAAAACAAATTAGAAGATTAATCATAATAAAGTCTGTTACAATAAAGAAGGATTAGTATGTATTTAATTTTACATTTGTTTACTTTATTTCTGTACCTGAAAACTGTTGATGATGTTCGTCCATCGTTTTCGAAGAGGACCTAGACATCTAACGGGTTGTGGGCTGTCCACGGTGTATCCGCAGGTGGCTGGTAAGGCCGATACGGGCACAGAATGATCTGCCGCATGTCGGGCAGACATGTGTGGGCACCACTGTTGCAGCATTTGCAGCTCTGGCTTTACGGAGTGCTCGCTTCTCTTGTGCTATAGTTGTTCTTCTAGCTTCAGATGTCTGGCAGCCTTGGTGGATCAGCGTGCGCCATGTCGATCGGACTTGTGCCAGGGTTTCCCAGGAGGGTGGTGTCAATATCCAGGGACTTGAGAGAGGCTTTCAGATTATCTTTGTATCGCTTCTTTTGTCCCCCGTGCGATCGCTTTCCTTGAGACAGCTCACCATAGAAGAGCTGTTTGGGTATGTGGTGGTCTGGCATCCATACAACATGGCCTGCCCAGCGTGTCTTGGATTTCATCAGCAGGGTGTGAACTGACGGCAGGCCTGCTCTGGAGAGGACTTCTGTGTCTGGCACCTTGTCCTGCCACCTGATCCTCAGAAGTCTGCAGAGGCAAGTCGTGTGGAAGTGGTTCAATTGCCTAGCGTGCCTCCTGTATACAGTCCAAGTCTCACTGGCATACATCAGGGTAGTCAGCACTACTGCCCGGTAGACTTTAAGCTTTGTAGCAAGGCACACGTTGGTCCGCAGTCCGCCGAATGCAGAGCTTGCCTTGGCAATTCTGCAGTTGACTTCGATGTCAATTGTCTCTGCGCGGGAGAGGGTGCTGCCAAGGTATGTAAATTGGTCCACTGCTTGCAGCTTTTGTCCCTTCACTGTGATGGTGGGCTCTTCGTATTGGGCTTTCGGAGCTGGCTGGTGCATCACTTCGGTTTTCTTTGTGTTAATAAGGAGGCCGAAGTTGTCGCATGCTGCTGTGAATTTGTCCATGCTGGCTTGCATTTCCTGCTCTGATCCAGCATTCAGGGCACAGTCGTCAGCAAAAAGGAGGTCTCGTAGCACAGTCTCCTTTATCTTGGTGACAGCCTGGAGTCTTCGCAGGTTGAACATTTTCCCATCTGTCCTATATCTCAGGCTGACTCCCAAGGAACTGTTCTGAAAGGCGTCTGACAGCATGGCTGAAAACATCATGCTGAACAGGGTCGGTGTGCCAACACGCACCCTTGCTTGACGCCGTTTGTGACGGGAAAGGCCTCTGAAGCTTTTCCGTCGTCCAGAACACGAGCCGTCATGCCGTCATGGAACTGACGTACCATCAGAATGAATCTGTCAGGGCACCCAAACTTCAACATAAGCGCATTATCTTTATTATTTATTATTAATTATTAGACCTTCGCGACTGACATTGTCAAAAGCCTTGGTGAGATCCACGAAGATGGTGCACAGTTCACGATTCTGCTCTTGACACTTCTCCTGGAGCTGCCGGGCTGCGAAGATCATGTCCACCGTGCCACGCTCTTTACAGAAGCCGCACTGTGTCGCCGGTAGTAGACCCTGTTCCAGGTGGTCAGTCAGGCGATTCAGCAACACTCGTGCAAGGATCTTGCCTGCGATGGAAAGCAGTGATATTCCTCTATGATTATCGCAGACTTGTCGATTTCCTTTCCTCTTATAGAGGTGTACAATGGACGCGTCTTTCAGTTCCTGAGGAATGGATCCTTGATTCCAGAAGGACTGGAGCTGAGTGAGTTTGTCAACAAGCACTGCACCACCAGCCTTATAGACTTCCGCTGGGATCGTGTCAGATCCTGGGGCCTTGCCACTGGACATCTGGCTAATGGCCTGTAAGGTTTCAGTCTCTGATGGTGGGACGTCCAGGCTGTAGTTGATAACCGCCTGAGGCATTCTGTCAATCGCCTCATTATTGATGGAAGATGGGCGGTTCAGTATGGATTGGAAGTGCTCAGCCCAACGCTGTAGAATCAGAGTCCTCTCAGTAATGAGAGTTACACCATCTGAGTCCAGTATAGGGGAGCTCCCTGAGGGCTGAGGTCCATACAAGGATCTGAGGGCTTCATAGAACATTTTGGCATCGTTTCTATCAGCAGACTTCTGGATTTCATCTGCTTTGGCACTCAACCAGGAGTCCTGCATCTTGTGAAGCTTGCTCTGTACGGTCCTGCGAGTGTTATTGAAGGCATTTTCCTTAACTGTTGACAACGGGTCGTTCTGATGAGCACGGTGAAGGTGGTACTTTTCAGCAAGTAGGGCCTTGATCTCTTCATCGTTTTCGTCAAACCAGTCCTGCTGTTTCCTGTGTGAGGGTCCAAGAACCTTTAGTGCAGAAGAATGCACAATATCCCGGAAGCGTTCCTCAGCAGTTCCCTCTAATTGCAGCTCTGAGAGTTGGTTGTCAAGATCTTCTGCTAGTGAAGCTGCTGTGTTGGGGGTTCCTCAGTTTGCTGACATTGATCTTTTTAATCACAGCTTTGTTTCCTGCACCAATAAAACTGCTAGTATAATTTAATGCAGGTGTTTTTGAACTTTGCTGATTTAAAACATGATCAAAATACTATCTATTTTGATGCCAAAATTTCAAATAAGAGAGGAAGTGACAAATATCGGTATCGGAATCGGCCAATAAGTGTCTGTTAAAATTGGTATCGGTATTGGCCCCAAAAAATCCTATCGTTGCATCCCTGACTGTAACACATACACATGCATGGAACTTAACAAATCCCACACTAATTAACAGACAGTGTCTCGGGGGGCTTTGTTTACTTGTCGCACGTTGTCACATAAAAGCCGTACAGATGGATGAAAGGCATGCTTACAGTCTGAAATACACAAGCAATGAAAAAAAGAGACAAGCTTGCATCTATTGTCTTCTTTGTTTTACTTAATTACTGTTATTTGCATACTGATAAATTTACTGCTTTTTTTTTAACTGATTTATTGGTCACAAACATCCAGTGTTTCTTGGAACATTGTTGGTGGTTTTCAGTAGGTTTGTATGTTTAGAGAGGAGAAAACTCACTTCTGATGGAAATGTCACTGACTTGTTTTAGCCATTGCAGTTCTAGAAAGGAAGAGTTGTTGTATTGCTCCAGGACATGAAGAACATTTTACCATGAAAAAGAAAAATGTCTGATGACTTTTAAAGGAGTTCCCCCTCTGACGCTCTATTTCGAAACTCTGGGGGACATTTACAGAAAATGACTCTTTAAAGGTGAATCATGTGATTCCTGCACCACTACTGGCAGTAAACAGATTTAAAAAAAAAAAAAAAAAAAAAAAAAAAAAGTTTACAAGTAGGTTTCCCCAAAACATTTTTAAGGTCATTCATGGTCACCCTGATTTTTTATTTCTTTTATTTTTTAATTGAAATTGACTGTGATCTTTTCTTTGACCTTTAGGGTCATAAATGTGACCCCAATGCCAGGTGACCTTCAGCGGGAAAACACAGATGACGTTGTGCAGGATGAGCACCTAAGTGACCAGGAAAATGCCCCTCCGATTCCTTCTGGCCGGCCAGCTGATGGCAGCCAGTTACCTACGGACGCAGATGGATGGGAGGAGACAGACTTTAATCGAAACAAACTCCGGATTAACCTTGGAAAGGTGCTGCAACCGAGTAAACATAATAATCCATTTGAAGTTTTATAAATCAATTTCACTTAAATTTTCTTTGATTTTATGTTGCAGGGAGGTCAAGAGGAAGATGGTAGCCGGGGTGTGTGTCCTGTGTCACCACAAAGGGGTTTGGACTCTCCGGGTGTGCAGGTGCACTCGCTCAGGTACCGACGGGTCAACAGCCCTGAATCTGACCGCATATCTGCTGCTGATGGACGGGACGGTTATGGACAACGGTGGGTCATAAATATACTTTGGATTTGTCCAGATTTTGTATTAACTGATCCAATCAGAAGTTAAAAGAAGAACTATCCATTTAATAATTTTAGTTTTACTGTTTTGAGTCATAATAATGTGATGCTGTTTTTGCACATTGACATTTATCTGTTAAGTTTCAATTTTAAAGAGATAATAATATAATGATAAAGAGATAATAATACATCGTGTTGGCTATTTTTCACTGGTAAAGTTGTAATTCACTGCATTATTCAAATAAAGATGAGTATTCACACTACCGTTTGAAATTTTGGGATCACTAAGAATTTTTTGTTTTGAAATAAATAAATAAGACATTTGTTCAGGAAGGTCATTTTGTACTTTCTATTAATCAGAAAAAAAGCATCATGACTGTTTTCAACCTTAATAATAAGAAATATATTTCTTGAGCACCAAATCAGCAGATAATAATGATTTCTGAAGGATCATGTGACTGGAGTAATTAAAATTCTGCTTTTCCATCTCAGGAATAAATTACATTTCAAAATATAGGCCTATTAAAATAGAAAACAGTTATTTAAAATTATAATAATATTTCACGGTATTACTGTTTTATTGTGTTTTTGATCAGATAAATGCAATAAAAGTCTACTTTTAAAAAGACTTCTTTTAAAAATTGTACTGACCCCAAACTTTTAAAAGGTAGTGTTTATAATCCAATCAAATTATATAAATACATATAATGTTGACCTATGAAGTAATGTGATTTATTATATAATATTTCGGTCATATTTTTATGTACTTGTATATGTTCTTCTTTGTATCATTTAGCTTTATAAATTCATAATTTATTCCTGTCTCAGCTCTCGAATGGACATCCTGGGTTCTCCTTCTCGACACGTTTACTCCTCGCAGCCCGCTCAGATGCTGTCCGTCGACGGTTACCGTGGAGACCGCGGTCGTAATGAGGCCTCTGCATCAGTGGACCAGGAAGCCCACAGCAATGCCTTCATCCGCTCCGTCCCACTTGCGGAAGAAGAGGACTTTGACAGCAAAGAGTGGGTTATCATAGACAAAGAAATGGAGCTCAGAGACTTCCACCACCTCCCAGGGGCTGAGCCCACCACATCCGGCACTACGGATGAGGAACCAGAGGAATTACGCCCTCTGGAGGAAGGAGAAGAGCGGCGGAGACATAGAGGGTCAGATCTGTCAGTCAGACCCAAGACATCACATGGCGACCATACTACACGAGGCATGCTGCCTCTTACAGAGGAGGAGGCGTCCAGGAGGAGCGGGAAAGGCCAGTCAACATCAGCGGAGAGCCCTGTGCAGTCGCCCTGTCACTCGCTACCCTCTGGACGGCCGCGGCGGGGAGAGTCAGACCCCAATGGACCTCAGAGACAGGTAAGATTATCCTGACTAAGATGCACTGACATTCTTATGCTAAAGATGGAGAGCGTTGGTGGGATTGAGGTGAATGAGGCTGAAAATATTTGATGGTGGTAAAGAAATCATGAGGTCCAGTTAGAAGAGCTATTATAATTTGTTTGTTTACATACACTTTTTAAAAAATTTTTTACACAGGTTATATTTTGCATGCAATGTTTTCAAGCTCATGACATGTTGAAGAAAAATGGTCTGGATCAGATATTTAAAATTAAATCAGGAAAGGGATGTTTATTGATAAGAAACCTGCACTTATCAGCTGAGTAATGGATTTTAGCTAGCTAATAATGAAATTAATGATAATGAAATGTCACATAAGATGGCAGGAACATTATAATGTAATTTAATGTAGTTTATTTTGCATCGCATCTTGCTATTTTGTTAGTTCTCTGCTTGCAAAGCAATGAAAAATATTTTCAAGATGTTATTAATATATTTTACAAATATATTAATGCATTTTTTTATATTTTACACAATTTAATACAAATTTAATACAAACATTTGAATATACATTACCATTCAAATGTTTTTGAAAGAAATTAACACTTATAATAAGAAATTATTCTTGAGCAGCAAATCAGCACATTAGAATGGTTTCTGAAGGATCATGTGACACTGAAGACTGGAGTAATGACTGCTGAAAATTCAGCTTTTACATCACAAGAATAAATTACATTTAAAAATCTATTAACATACGAAACATTTACTTGAAATTGTAACAATAATTTACAATATTACTGTGTTTACTGTATTTTGACTAAATAAATGCAGCCTTGGTGAGCATAAGAGACTTATTTTAGAAACGCACACACAGGATTTAAGTATTGTATGTGTTTGTATTACATTGTGTAAAAAAATAAAATGTATAACAAAGCTTTAATATCCTCTTTGGAGCACTTTCCATCCTCCTTTAATTGTGGTGCCTGACTTTTTTTTAGCTACCATTTACAGAGAATGACCTACATCAGGGATTTATTTTACCTTAGAAAGAAATTTGTTCTCTTGCCACTTCTTCAAAGACCGAACATGAAATACTGGTTCTGGAGACTTGGTTTACATTTATAGCACTTTTTTCTTAAAACCAACTTTTAATGAATATGAAGGCAGTGCTGATGGGGTGGTGCTGTTGTCCCACTCCACTTTTTATAGGGTGTGTGCCTATTTCTTCCTCCCTTTCTTCTCTCTGTGTCTGTCACTCTCTCTATAATTCACTATGTCTGACACACAGACTCATGCCTCATCTCTTCTTTTCTGACCATCAAACATTTGGTTTTCACATGATTTGGTGCAATATAATGATTCTTCTTTGCTCATGGTTGGTCTTTTGAAAATGTGTTATATGCAGAAGTTGAGCTGTAACTAAGGGGGTATTCAAACTGGTCATGTAGGTCATGTACACACTGCAAAGATACAATGTACGAGTGTATATCAAAAAGCTATAATTATCATATGTAAAGAATAATGAGTCTTTCATACTACAACCTTGCAATATGGATGTGTGACCACAGTGATATTTTTACATCTTGCGACAAGAAACATGAATACCAAACAAATCGTATTCCATTTGTTATGAAACCATTGTCCACTGAGGCCGTTGTGCGTGTTGTGTTTATGCTCATGCTGATTTCATTGCATTAACTAGCTGTTCAGTTTGTTCCGTACACTCTACTACATGGATTTAATAAAATTTCAGTTGCTGATACTTTAAACAGTTTGATGAAGATAGCTTGATGATGATATTAAGATGAAAATTCTATTATCATTTACTCACACTCATGTCATTCCAAACCTTTCTTTGTGGAATATGAAAGATAGTTTGAAGAATGGCGTTAACCAAACAGTTTTGGTCGACAGTTTGGAACGACATGAGGAAGAGTAAATAATGACAGAATTTTTATATTTGGGTGTACTGTCCCTTTAACATTTACATCCCTTTACGTCATGTAAATAACTCAGTGTGAACAGAACAGGTTAAACACTCAGAAGAGGAGTGACAACCATATTTACAATAGCTGCGGTGTGTGCATAGCCCAAATTTCAATACTTTTTTCTTTTTTCCTTCCAGATAAATTACTAGATAAAATATCCTAACTCTTGATCTGTAAGGCTAAACCAGACCTTTGCCAATGAGATTTAGGGCTACATCTATCTGGTCCTTCAGAAAAAGATTTTTTTTACCTAGATACTGTCTTTGTGTCTTTGACTGCATTTTTGAAAATGAGGGGTCTACTGCGGAGCGTTTTTACAAATTTCTTAAATTCTGACTGTGGTTTGCTTTTTTTTTTAGGATGCTCAGCACTAAACCGCTCAGTAAAAAAATTGCTCTAATTCACATTAAAGTTATTCATTTTCATATTTGAATGTTTGTCATCCCTCATAGTCCAAAGCAAAATTTGTGAAAAGATTTCAGCCGCTCTTTACCACTAGGGCGAGCCAGATGACATATAGTAGACCAGCAGTTTTGCTCATCTTAAAAGTTAGCCGTTTTTTATTGCTCTCATTTAGCCAAGAGGAAATATAGCAGAACACAAAGATGTGAAATATATATTTTGGGGCATTTTTCTGAATTACCTTTGGAAAAATGTGCCCCTTACGTTGTTTCGCTATAAACACAGTCGCAGCCTTTTCAAGCTGAACTGAGATTGCTGCTCAAATCAAAACAGATGAGGATGCTCATTTTCCCAGCAGTCTTCACCTTTTAAATGCCCACTGCCTTTTGCTCGGCCTTTCGCTCAAAATCACGAATGACACGTTGATTTCACCCACGGAGAAAATACCAAGGCTGTCGCTGGAGCCACAAAAGAAGAGTGAAAGAGGTGTTTGCGGTAAGCACAGTTTAGGCTAGTCCCTTTTGTACCTGTTTGATGAACTTGCTCATTGTTTTTTTCTTATCTGATTTCTGTTTGTCATCTTTTTATCCATATTTACCCATTTTTATCCATGTGTGTTTGTGTTTGTATGCCTGACGAGTCATTTTTCGTAAGTTGTCCGCATTTACAACGATGGTTTTCTGACGATACCGATCAGCAAAATGGTTAAAGTACTTTGGTCTCGAATCTCTCAGCTCATTGTCTTGTACATGGACACATATGGCACATTTTTGAGAGGTGGATCTGCATCAAACGAACAGCCTCTGTGGAAAAAAAGAGGCTCTCAATGTTGACCGCCCAACCAAAAAGAAAAAAAAACATAGCTATCCCTTTAGCTTTGTCTCTTGTGAAAACTTGTTTCCAGGCAACCCATTGTAGGTCTGTGTAAAGAGAGACCGTTCCTCTCTTTCCTCTGAGTGTCTGGCGTTCTCCTCACTGCATGCGACTGGGGAGATGCCTTAAATGTTACAAATACAAATCCTCCACTGAGCTCGTGAATTTAAACGCATGCTCTTTCTCGTTTTATTTCAGATGGATGATGACAGGCCACACTCGGGCCCGCGCTCTAACCAGCTACGACGTCTCGCCTCCTATGTCTTCTCGTCCTCCACGTTGGAGACTGAGCAGTACCCTCACGCTGGAGGATCCTTCATCCAGCGCAGCCGCTCAGCCGAAAGCAGCCCGGCTCACAGTAACCTCCGGTGCGGCTCGAGACGTCACGCTCCCCTGCATCCACCTGGAAGTCCACGCAGCAGGCACTCCATGCTCAATGTGTCCCGACTGCAGATCCAGCAGATGCTGGCCAAACTAATGAACAAGAACAGCTGAGGAAAGCTGATGTAGTCTCTTCTCAGACACCGAAGTGAAAGACTTTTTTTGTTTTGTTTTTTGTTAAAAGGACAATTAATTATTTTTAGGGAAGATATAGTCTTTTCTGATGCAATAAACTGTAGAGGGATGTAGGAACGGAATAATGAATTAAAGGGAATGGCGTGCTTTTACACAGGCTGTTCATATCTCGCACTTTCTGCTTGTTATGAACAGACGCTTTAGTCATTTCAATCACTCTGTGAGTAAAAATCTCAATGGATATTGCAAAGGTATTCAAAGCCAAAATTTTCTTAATTATCTGCAGTTGTGTTTGTGTGCCTCTGTTGCATGTTTGGTGCATTTCTGCATAGCAGCTGTGGTCACCCTGAAATATACCTGATCACGTTATTTTAGCCTGGTGACCCACTGCCTTTAATATGCAAGTTATTTCATTGTCTTCAATGCAACAATGCAAAAAAAAACATGATTTTTTTTTTGATGGTCTTTGTCTGTCTTTGTTCGATTTTTCATTTTTTTTCATTTTTTTTAAAACTTTTTTATATTTAATTATAATTTAGGCTGTCAGGCATTTTCTGAATCATCATTCATAGTACATAATGTTCCTTACACAGGCTTTCAATTTTACAAAGAAATTTTAATTTTTCTGTGCTCTAAAGGTGCTTTGCCTCACAAAGGAGATGTTATGCAAGTTCTATGAAAGTGTTTTAAATGTAAAATGGAACCACAGGAGCAAATGGAATCATATGTCTATGCTTTTATAACAAGTGGAGTGGCATGCTGGAGTCTGGTTATCTTCTACAAACTAAATTTGAGATAAATGAATGAGCTGTTTTGATGCTTTCATAAATGAAAGATCAGCACTCTGGATTTTGGTTTCTCTGCCACTGATTAAAATTATTATAGCCATAAAGTAAGCAAAAGAAGGAAAAAAAGACAGCAGTTTCCATTATATAGCATCTTTTCTTTTGTGCATTTAGGAAGGTATGTAGATAAAAGCTTCCATATTTGATTTAATCATATATTTATGTGCATAGAGCTTTGAATGCACCATGTAAGCATTATATCTCATTGAATACATCCTAGTTAGCATAGATTTGTGTTGTATGTTAAGTAGCAAAAGTATGTGTGCAAGACTGCTTTAGGGTCTTTTGAGTACTGTTTCTCACTATTGCACTTTAAAAAAGACACCGAATTGGAGCCATCGTTTCCTTGGCGATGTGAAACAAAAAAATGCGATTGATTGCAATAAGATATGAACGGTTTTGAATTGAGAGGTATGAGAGGTGGTGTGCTTTTGTCCTTTTCTCAATTAAAATCCACTATTGTTTTGTTGTTCTGAGAAGGAGAAGTGAAAATAAGGGCATATTCTAGAAAATATTATGTGCATAAGTAGGACATAAACATTTAGCAGTTAAATAGCACCTTTGTTGAATAATCTTCATGTTACTAGAAAGAAAGTTATAAAAGAATAAAATCGAAATATGGGATTTCACAAAAAGTGTTTGTTCACGCTAGCATACAACTCATCACTTTTTGAGTTTTTTTTTTTTTTTTGCACCTTTATATGATCGCATTTACTGAATTGTGCATCTTCAGTGAGTGAATAATAAGTATTTGAAATTTAATTAGAACACAGACATTTCAAAATTCAGAATGACTTTTTTTTTTATGTGTTTCTGGTATTGTCACAGTCATGGCTTCTCACATGAATGTACTGTTTATATACTCAAAACAGGCTGCTAACTCTTGCACTTGTTTTGCACATCTGCTCTTGCCTGGTTTACATCAATGTTTTTAGCAGAAATTTAACAGAAATGACACCGACATTAATGGTGCAAGAAAAGTCGATATTGTTGAGACTGTCCAGGTCTGTTGACCAGGGAGTACTGGAAAGACAGTGCTGTTCAAAACCTTGTTCTTGCATGACTAACAAATGAAGTTGGTCCATGAAAACAAATGAAAATGTAAGACAATTTTGTATGGCTTATGTTATGCCTTTATGTTCCCATGAATTGTATGTTGATTGTTGATTTACATGCTAAGTGATTAACAGAGCAACTTCCTTGATGTCTTTTTGAACCCAATATATTTAATTGACAGTATTCAGAATATTTAATTGACAAATACATTTGCATTGAAGCATACTAGCAGTGGCAGCACAGTAGAGAGTAAGGACTTGTCTCTCTTCCGTCTTTGTGCTTTCAAGATCTACCATTATAAAGTGTTAGTATGGCCCATATGTTTTTTCAAAAGATTTTATTTTAGGTTATATACAATGTTTACAAAATTTTCTAAGGCCTTTTAATTTATCTCTACCTGAACATCTGCATGTGATGCTTTGAAATGCCAAAAAGAAAGTAATCTGTCACACTCCACTAAACTGCTCTTATGTCTAACGAGTTTTACTTTTACTTGCCTATACACAATGCCTTTGTCACAATAACACCTTTTATATGAAGGAAAATGCTGTATTATAGATGTAATGTGCATGTTGTATGATATATTGTTGATTGCAGGGGCATTCTATATAATGTATGTAGGGAGATATGATGGATCAAGGACATTCGGAGCATAATCTTGCCCACAGGGAGTGATAAGCGGTGAGAACCTTCACTTGAGCTACAATGAACTCTATTATGTTAGTACGATACCTGGCTGAAAAGCAACAATGTACACAGAACAACAGAAAAGCTCTAAAAGGAGCTGATACAAGCACTGACTTTTGTCGATATTTAATGTATTCCGTATATTTGCAGTTAAAAACGGACAGATCAACGGTTACAGCTGTGATTTAAAAGTGTCTGCTGTAAAATAACAAATTGCAAAAATAAGTTGCAGAAGGTTTTATTTTACTTTTTATGTAACCAGGCAAGATTTTAATTTACAATGACGGTCTGGTATTGCTATGTGATGTAAATTGGCTATGATCTGTTAGATTGATGTACAATAAGAATATTACCTTTTCTATAACAATATCACTGTACAGTATGCTTGTAATATTTCCAAGTAAAGCATGTATTTTAAACTTTTTTTAAATTACAGGATATGTGTACATCTACGAAAGATAAATTGAATCCTGTATACGTAAAAGCATGTTTTGGGGTTGGTTTTAGTCTATGTATTGTATAGAAAACCTGTATGTTGGGATACACTTGAAAAAAGCAAAATATGACTAGATGCTGTAAAAGGGAAAATTCTTTTAACACGTTTTTGTGCCTTTTTATGTATGTAATCTAGACAATCTTGAAAAGCTTGTGTACAATTTAAACAAAATTAAAGTCTTTGAGGAAAAAAAAAACAGTTGGGTTGTGTGGTTGTACAATGTGTAAGAATGATTGTATCCATGTATAAAATGGTTAGAAAAAAGTGTAGAAACTCCATTCTGAAATTCCGCTGCCATTCAGTATGTTCTCATGTACAGTAAGTTAGGCTATCAATGTCAAAGTGTTTTCAAGGAAGATCTCACTGAATCAAAATCTCATTGTTTCTCATAGTTATTCTTACATTGCCTTACCAATATGGCGGCATTGTAACTTTTGCATTTTTATACTGTCTTTTAGGGTCCAACCCCGAGTGAGCCTTTATTGTCACCCACTGACTACAGGACTAAATCCCCATCATCAGAGAAGGAGATATTCCACATCCTTCCTAAACTGCAGGCAAAGAGAGCTGACTTCCTCACCGTCATGCTTACAGGAAGCCTACACCAGCGACGGGCCTTCACAGCCACACCACCTGAGACACAAGATGAGGGACCCAGAGATGACGATGTCACGAAGAGTGAATCTAGTAGTGGGGCAAGCGAAAAGAGCACTGAACGTAGTCAAGATGGGGCTCCATCCACCTTAGTGGCTGATGATCCACACAAGGAGCCAAAAGAACCGGGTTCGGTGGCTGATGTAGATCCCGACCAAGAGGATATCTCAAAGACCCTTGTCTTGTTTTCACCAGGAGACACAAAGAAGTCTCCAAATGCTATAAATGGGACTGAAGTGGATCAGGGTGTGGCAGGATCTCAAAATGAGCAGTTGGATGAAGTTGGTCGACTGGTACAGATCCAGCAGGACATAAAACAGGCAGAGAGACCTACAGATGGAAGGCAACCTGATGCAATTGGTGTTGACCCACCCACACAGACATCTAAATCAGTGGTAACCATCTCAACAACTCAAGTGGCTCCAGCCTCAATTGCATCGCCCCCTTTCTCCAAAGTGGAGCGAACTTTTGTACACATTGCAGAGACAACTCATCTGAATGTCATGTCTTCCAGTGGTGCACAGGTTCCTGAACTTTTAGAGGAGGTTGAAGGCAAATCACAGGCCAAGTGGATAAAGGACAAGTCAGTCCTTTCTCAAGAGCCAGGAGAAGTGGCATGTGTCCAGTATGAAGTCACCTCTCAGACTGTTACAGAGGGGCCTCAGGTACTCAATGTTCAGGATGGGTCTTTGCCAAATGAGTCCGGTGAAAAACAGGACGGTCTTGTGATTCCTTTACCCTTAGAATCCAGGGAACCTATCCATCAAGATTCATCAACTGATTTCAAACAGGACATGCAACCAAAAGAGGAACATCAAGAGGAGGACACAGTACCTGAGAGTGTTTCTAAACATCCACGGCCAAGGAGCAAGAGTCGAATTCCTATCCTAGTCCCAGAAGAGGAGCCAGGATCTGAACAATCCCTGTCCAACAAAGAACGACTACGTAGAAGAGCCATGCAGCAAGACCTGGCCCATCAAGTTGTGGAAAGACAACGTCAGGGTCACTGGATGAGACTGAATTCCAGGACTTCGTCCTCGTTATCTTCTGGAGACGAGCCCAAGAGACCTTCAGAGACTCTTTCTACTACGGGCTCAGAGGAAGATATTCATGAATCTGATGATTCCATCAACAAGCTCAAGAAGGAGGCTGAGGAAAAGTACAGAGCTGAGTGGCACAGCAGGATCCCACGACCAGTCACACCTATAAGGAAGCCTTCAACTAAACTAGTAGTTGCAGCTCCTGTTATCCAACCTGAAGCTGGGACTGCAAAATTTGAACAAAAGGCAAGCAATGGGTAAGTCTAGTTTAATATAACTGAATTTTATTACATGTACACTAATTTTGCTCAACCCTGTTTACAGCATACCATAAGGTGATACATTAAATATATATATATGTGTGTGTGTGTGTGTGTGTGTGTTTGTGTGTGTTTTCACCTTAGCCCAAAAGTACAGTCACAATCAGGATCAAGTGCTCCAGCACTTCACACAAGATCAAAATCAACACTGTCCCGCTCTACCATGTCAAGTGGAAGCAATCGCATGCCTCTTTCCTGTATTCCGGCATCATCCCGCCGCAGCTTGAGCACCACAAACTGCACTTTCTCTTCAACCCGTATAGCTAGTCCTTCACCCCATAGGCTACCCCTGCGAACAGCAGTTAGCGAATCCCGCAAGCAGCCATTTGCCCTCCGAGCCACTGTGGAGCTCCTAATGAAGTCTAGGACTACTACTTGCAGTGGTCCTGCAAAGGACATCAAACCATCACCAAACCAACCCACCACTACATGTGTCAGGGATCGAACCAAAGCTTCTGCTCATTCGAAGAACTCAGTTCCCTTGAAAAGGGAAAAAAGCACAAGCAACAACACAGCTGCAGCCAGATAAGTCACTGTGACTGCTGTTTACTGGGATCGTTTCTTCTCAATTACTTGAACATATTGCCTCAAAATGTAATCTGCCCCATTGACCAAAATGAACCTTTTTAATTAATTTAATGTTCTTCTTAATCAATGAATGGCTAGTTCCAATTTTGGATTATGCACCAAATAATTTTATGTTGTACTTTAAGATGTAGAACTTTCACTTTGATGGAAGTTTCTACATAATAGAGGAAATGTCACATTTAGCTTACATGGTGCTATAATGTATATGTGTTGTTCTGTTGTGTATATTTCATTTAATATATGGTTTTTGAAGGTGTACTTTATTATTAGTTAGATGCCAAGTTGTCTTTGGCCCTTGACACACAATGATGATAAAATGATTATGTAAATTTATTTATAACATCTGAAACAATCATACAGTATATTACATGTATTTAGCCAGCACAAATTATTATAAACCACCAGACACAGAACGTTGTAAAATCTGCCACATATCTATGGACAAATGCACAAATGTCCTCTGGTCTGCAGCTCGGCCCTCTTTGTAAACCTTGTGATGATGGGCATGCCTTGTCTTTAGCTTGTTACAAGTGTTTGATGATACTGCTGTATGCTTGTACATATTCTTTTCAGTATTTCTTGCAGAGACCTCTTTATTTTTATCAGGCAAAGGAAATAGTGAAAGATTTGGATTTGAATTTTGTTAAAGGAATATATTGTGGGTTCTACACAGAGTTGTCTCATTTTCTAAGCATGGCAGAAATTACACCATTATTAATAATTGTCAATACGGATTATTTCTAAATGAACGATTCCCACCTCTTTTGCTCTTATTACAATGGTGAGATGTTAATCAAGATTTTTGTTGGAATAAGGAGCATAAAATGATCTGAGTCTTAATCGTGTTATGTTGTTGTTTTTCACATGAGACACATTCCACATTCTTTCCAGTTTTTGAAAAAAAAATATACACAAAAACTCCATATAACAAACTGGTTCTTTTTGTAATGAGTCTCAGAGAAAATATTCACAAACTCACTCACATTACCAGTTTGAATCAGACAATGACTCTTTACTGAGATAACATCTGAATCCCCCACAGAATCGGATGTTACAACGTTGTTTTATAAATTAATAACATAATTTTAAAAAGCAATATTTTAATTGTAATTTTTATATTTGTTGGTGTTTTCTTAAATATCTGAAATTAAATTGACCAAATCTTGCAATAGAAAGAAAAAAGTGGTAAAATGGCTTTTCTTCTTTTCATATTTAATTGAGATATCTCACTTGTTATTTTCAATCCAAAAAAGGTCATTGGAACCAATGTATTTTCTATTTCCTCTCTCCATCTAGTCAGGTGAGGGATAGTGAACTTTTAAGCCCTGGACTCTTCTTTTTCTTGAGCTTACCAAAACAAAGACCTTCTTGTGTCTCAAACAGGCCCCGAAAAGCGTGACCGGGAACAGTGTAATGATAACATATATCAATTCAGCATCACACATGTCCTCGGACTACTCTCTGCTTGCCGTTCACTATAGACCGACCCAAGTGTTTCTCCAGAGCAGAGCAAATTTCATCAAGATCTAGATTCTGATGGGTGAGTAGAACGTTCATTTGGAACAAAGAAGAATATCAAATCTGTGTTATAGCTCATCTCACTTTCAGCTATGAGGTTTGAGGACATCCTTCATGAAATTGGTGGCTTCAACAAGTTCCAGTTTCTGGTTTTATACATCCTATGGCTCCCACGCGTCATCCTTCCACTGCACTTCCTGCTCCACAACTTCATCTCAGGTGTGCCACCCCACCACTGTGCCCTGCCTCACTTGGATGACCACTACGCAGCTGGCACAGAGAAGGATGGCACAGAGGTGTCGGCACAGATTCTGGCACTTGGCATCCCACGTAATGCAGATGGATCCTACAGCTCCTGCAAGATGTACCCCCTTCCCTTGGACTTTGACCCAAATGGTGACCTCTCCCTAGTGTATGGAAACCGATCAAATGTGTCGGTGCCATGCCAGCACGGATTTGTATATGACCGCTCACAGTTCACCTCAACAACCGCAACTGAGGTAAGAATGTACAAGATGCATTCCTGTATTTTATATGTTGATGATGTTCCAAGTTACTTATTATATCTACCACAAAAGTTAAAAGGTCTTTGTACCTTATTTACCCCTAAATGGTACATATTAATACCTTAAAGGTACATGTTAGTATTTATAGTGTACATTTCAGTACATTTTGAAAGGGTACTGTCCCATGTTATTTATGGACATTATTTCACCAATATATTCTGTAATAAATATGTTAACGAAATCAGAAATCAGAAATATCTTTTGTTCTTGTTTATCAAGGTATGATTTGTCTCTCTTTTTCCAGTGGGATTTGGTATGTGACAACAAAAGTCTAAACCAAGCCCTTGCCACATTTTTCTTCATCGGAGTGACAATAGGTGCTATCATGTTTGGCCAGTTGGCAGATAAGTATGTTATTTTTTTAAAATTAATATTATGTTTTAGAACCATTTGTTCCATGCTTTTTACTTATTATTGTTTATTTTCTCATATTTCTTTCATCAATGAACCTTATACAAGATTCCTTAGGCGAAAAGCCGGTCGCATGACTTTTCTACAATAAAGTGTCTTTACTCACATGTCTGAGGTTGAAAAACGATTAATTCTGCTTGATTTGTTCTGCATAGCTGACTTGTACATATTCATAATCATTATTTGCTTGTACAACAGAGTTCAAATATTCTTTGACTCATTATTTGTCACGGAGCATGTCACACATCCAAAACTGCTTACCTCAGGCTATCTGTGAAACAAGCAAGACAGAGAATGTGCTCGCTGTTTCCCATGTGATTTTCAATGTTTGAATATCTTGCATGGTCAAATATATCTTTTATATCAATCCACAGGTTTGGCCGTAAGCCGATGATTCAGGTTTCCTTTGTGGCCAGTTCTGTTTTTGGAATTGTTGAAGCTTTTTCTACATCTTACGTGATGTTCACCATAGCAAGAACCTTGTGTGGACTGGCCCTGACCGGGATGTCTATCACCACAGTGGCTCTGTGTATCTATCCGTTTCTCATTTCTTTTCAATCTCTCAAGTCAACATGAAAGCCAAGCTGATCCTGTTTATATTGTTGTGAAGGATTTGTCATGATTCATGAAGGAAGGAACAAAAAAAATCTAACCCCAAACGTTTTTACATCAAATTCCATAAGAAAAACAGGTTTAGAACCTATATCATGTTGATTTAGAATAAAAGACACAATCCCTCTTAAAGGGATAGTTCACCCAAAAATGAAAATTCTGTCATTAATTACTCACCCTCATGTCGTTCCAAACCCGTAAGACCTTTATTTTTTTCAACAATTCTTCTCTCCCGAGTTACGTCTTCTCCTATTTTAGAGAGTATCACAATGCATACGCACGCTTTCCCCTAAGCGTAAACAATGCAGCGCTTTCTTCCCCGAACGTAAACAAAACTGATTATGTCGATTACGTTCTTGGGTACTCTCCAAAATGGCGGAAGACGTAACTCGGGGGAGAAGAATTGTTAAATAAATTATGTTATTTTTGTTTTCTTTGCGCTCAAAAAGTATTCTCGTAGCTTCGCAAAACTGAAGTTGAGCCACTGATGTCACATGGGCTGTTTTACTGATATCCTTACTACGTTTCTGGACCTGGGAACATTACAGTTGCGTTGCTGTCTATGCAGGGTCTGAAAGCTCTCACATTTCATCAAAAATATCTTAATTTGTGTTCCGAAGATGAACGAAGGCCTTACGGGTTTGGAACGACATGAGGGTGAGTAATTAATGACAGAATTTTCATTGTGGGGTGAACTAACCCTTTAAAACTTTACCAGACACACTTATTTTTCACAGACTTGGTTATGTTATTTTGCTGTTTATTTGCATGGCTGTTAATACCCTTATAAATTTGCTCAATCTTCAGGTGTTGAGTGGACAGACGTTAAACATCGCACATTTACGGGAACCATCATCAGTCTCGGGTGGAGTGTAGGGAACATGCTTTTGGCTCTTCTGGCATATCTCATCAGGGACTGGAGGCACCTCATCCTGGTAGTGACTTCACCCTGCCTCGTTGGCATAATTGCCTGGTGGTGAGTGGTGGAACTGCAAGTGAAAGAATAACTGGTTATTGGACATGAAAAATGTATTTCAAATATGAATTATTCAAGATAATGTGGAAGAAGAAAAGATTATCAGATTTCTATTTATTAATTAATAAATATAAAAAAATATAAAAAGTATTATTTTTAAACTAACAATGTATGTATTTATTAATATTATAATACTTTTTAGGTCTCTAAATGTGCTTTAAGTTAAAAGAATATTTTTCTCGTGTGCATTTTATCTGAAAAGGTGGATTCCTGAGTCAGCAAGATGGCTGCTGGCCAATGGCAGGGTGGAAGAGGCACAGAAGTATCTCATTCAGTGTGCTAAGATGAATGGAAAGTACAGTTACACTCATAAACTAGACACTGAGGTAAACATATCTAGCTATACTCTTATTTATTATTATGATAATCAGATTTGATCTCATCCTTTACCTCTTCATTAAAAACGAAATAAATCATTTTGACTGTCACCTGTTTAGACCTTAAAGAAAATCACCGTTAGTGAGGTCTCCAACAAGAATCATTCCTACCTTGATCTAGTGAGGACAGCGAAACTGAGGAAGATTGTGTTTTTCTCAGGGATTTTCTGGTATGTGAGGAGCTTTTCTGTTGTCCATTGTGATATAACAGTCAAATCAACAGTGTTTATTTAAATCTACAGGTTTGCAGTTGCTTTTACCTACTATGGCATCAGCTTCAACATCACTGGGTTTGGCCTGAACATCTATCTCACGCAATTTGTCTATGGAGTTATTGAAGTCCCAGCTAAGGTCGGGACCTACTTCACTCTGGATCGGATTGGTCGCAGAAATGGCCAGGCGTGGTCTCTCATTATAGCAGGAGCTCTGATTGGACTAAACAGTATAATCCCAACAGGTATTCATTCATTCTTTATCATGCTGCCTCTCCAAATTTTATGGTGGATATTAATTATTTAAGAAATAATGTGTTGGTTTTGTTGTGCTGTTTCATCCACAGACTTTGCTGGTGTGCGTACAGGGATTGCAGTTATTGGGAAGGGATTCTCTGAGGCAGCGTTTACCATTGCCTTCTTGTACACATCTGAGCTGTACCCTACTGTGCTCCGGTAATTTAACATTTTTAATTGATTGATTGATTGATTGATTGATTGATTGAATGAATGAAAAGGGCCGAACAACACTTTAAAATTTTTCACATTTACAGTTTATCCATAACTATGGCCCTTGTTTTTGGAATGAATGAACTCTCTGCTTCTCTGTATCTATCATAGGCAGTGCGGCTTGGGCTACACCTCTTTTATAGCCCGTATTGGAGGTTCGCTGGCTCCCATGGTCATTTTATTCGAGGACATGTGGCGCTTTGCACCCTCTCTAGTGTTTGCTGTCACTGCAGTTCTCAGTGGATGTGTGGTCTTCCTTCTACCTGAGACCACGAATGTTCAGCTTCCAGAGAGTGTTCTGGATATAGAGGAGGGGAGGTATAGTATCATTCAACCAGTACATAAGCATACCAAAATAGCTTTCTGCTGAATCACACAAATTGTGAAGTATTGTTCCTCCTACAAGACTTTAAACAACCATTTCACAAAACGTTTTTAAGTGACTTACACTAAATTCAAGCTATACATTTTATTAGTTCACCATAATACTGGATCTAATTGTGACATGCTGTGAAATATTGTTCTCTTATTTATTTATTTAAGGCACACAATGTCCACAGAATCTGAGAGGGATGTTGAACTCACTGTGATGAATTCATTGCCTGCGGCTTTACAAGAGAAGGATTCATGAAGGCAAAAACTGTCAGAAAAACAATGATTCCTTACAGTTCAACATCCTAATGGATAGATGTGAATAAACAACATTAATTGCAAGACATTTATGGTGCACAAGGGATAAACAACATATTTGATGTTCTTGAGAGTAAGATTGCACAATCCTAAAAACACCAGTGTAGTAGCTTATAATGTCATTGAATTTAAAAGTCAACAAAGAGCTGTT
This sequence comes from Sinocyclocheilus rhinocerous, assembly GCF_001515625.1. Lineage (NCBI taxonomy): Eukaryota > Metazoa > Chordata > Actinopteri > Cypriniformes > Cyprinidae > Sinocyclocheilus > Sinocyclocheilus rhinocerous. The sequence continues at coordinate 702,722 of NW_015628268.1, forward strand.
TATTAAGGTTATTAAGGTCATAAGGTGTTGTTTTTGTATTTTCTCTTCTGTAGCTTTAAAGAAATAAAATGTAATGGTGTATGAATGTTTGCATGATTCTTGTGTTCTTGTACATTATGCATTTACTCTTGCTATGAGAAGTAAAAACGGAATGAAATGTAATGCATACAGTATGTAATTTGCCCTTGTGTAGACTGAAATTTAGAATTTAGAATTTTGATTTCAGAGTTCAATATATCGTCTATGTGACTATAGTGATGTTTTAAAATATTATGTGGTTAGAATGATTTAATTGTAGCACTCAACACATTCTGATTAACAGTATTTGTATATATAATAATAACTTGCCTGTTCATTATTTTACTAGACTCTCAAATAAATATTTTACATTGTTACCACAATTATGCATTCAAGCTCTCTTGTCTGTCAGTCGTCTATCAATAACACTCCTTACCGGCAGGGAGTGCAAGTGTATCACATACAGCTTTAAATACAACAGAATGAGGCGTAGTTAGTGATGGGAAGTTCGGATCATTTTACCGACTCGGACCTTTGAGTCTCGTTCAGCAAAATGAACGAATCTTTTTTCGAGTCATTTCGTTCATTTCGTTCATTTTAGCAAAATACAATTAAAATGTTACGTGTTACTTCCCTAACACGTCTACTTACGCAAACGTTGATCACACTACAAACAATACAAAACTGCAATAAGAAACAGAAAAGATTAATTCATTGTTTACCTGGGTCTTCAGTCTATGATTTGCTCACCACCTCTTATCTGACAAGTCGAGTGGTTCGTTCATCACGTGACAGCCCCATAAACTTAACCAATGCAGTCTGAGCCAGAAAGAGAATCGATTAGTTCATCTCGAGTCTTCGGGTTTTTCGAGTCGATCGTTCATCACGTGACAGCCCCATAAGCTTACCCTATGCAGTCTGAGCCGGAAAGAGAATTGATTAGTTCATCTCGAGTCTTCGGGTTTTTCGAGTCGATCGTTCATCACGTGACAGCCCCATAAAATCGTTCAAGAACGACCCAACACTACTTTCTGCCTCTCTCTAATTCATTGTTCATGTGAACGTATAATTTTTTTTTATAACAACAACAATAATAATAATAATAAATAATTTAAACCTAGCTTCTGAAAATACTTATACATTTTTATACTATTCTTGTTTGTTGTGTGTGTATAAAGATAAGTGTGTTCAGTGGTATACAGCAAACACAGTATACGGTGACCGTGATTTCACCAAAGTACATGTTCCTGAATAACGTCCATCATTGTGACGTCGCATGGCACCGCCTTTACATGTTTCAACTCGGTCCTGTGAGCAACGGTAAAGCTGCGCTTCCAGCGGCTGAAGGGTCAGTTCCGGCTTTTTGTGAGACTAAGTTTAATCTACTGCTGCAAGCATGTCTGGAAGCGTAGTACAATTTCACAGGTCAGCTGTTCGCTGACGTGCTGCTCTTAAAGAAATTTAAATTTTATTAGAATTTTATTAAAATATGACCGTGAACAACATGGCAGATCCAAGACGACCGAATAAGATTTTTCGGTGAGTATTATGTCCGTATTTAAGACTCTTTAAATGATTGAGATGAGAGTTTTGATTGGCTCTCGTTAGCATCACTGTTAGCAGCAGTTCGGCTAATGATTAGATGAGAAGATTTACATCGCAGAGAGTTAAATAGATGCTAGTTTTTACCTAATAACATTTTTAAATAGTAACATCAATAAAATTAAAGCTCTATGTTACATTTTACAAATATTAATTACTATAGTCACTTATTACATGCGTTATAATACGCAGCAATCTGCATATGTATTGGATCATTATTGTTGCACATTTGTCATCTATTGTTCACCTAGTTGCATTTTTATGGCTTTCTCTGCCAAAATCATGTAATTTTTGTGTTCTGTGTATTTTATAGTATGAAGTAAAATGCCAGCATAAACTGACAGCATTAATAGTCAAGGCATATAACGTTTGCTTTACAGCTACAAGCCACCTAACACCGAAACCAACCCCACATTGGAAGATCCTACACCCGATTATATGAACCTGCTCGGCATGATCTTCAGTATGTGTGGCCTGATGCTCAAGGTGACCTGACTCTCATCTACATAAACACCTGTGTTTACAGTAAACCTTTTATGATTATCCTATTGTTTATGACTAAAACATGAGCAGACTGATGCACAGCTCTGATTTAATGCTCAAATTGTGGTGTATTTGTGTTTTTGGCAGCTTAAATGGTGTGCGTGGATTGCAGTGTATTGCTCGTTCATCAGTTTTGCCAATTCACGAAGCTCAGAGGACACCAAACAAATGATGAGCAGCTTCATGTGAGTTGCTTATGCTTGTTTGTTTTTCTTATAATTAATACAAGTGTTGGATAATTACTTTATTGTTCGGTCTTTTCATAGAATTTCAGACATTTCATCTACCCAAAGAAATCCTCAAATGTAATGCTTCTGGACTTGTTTGCCAAATTAAACATATATTCCTTAAACGTTCATTCCTTCAGGCTGTCCATATCGGCCGTCGTGATGTCGTATTTGCAGAACCCACAGCCCATGTCGCCACCATGGTGACAAATAATCCAAACCCAATAAGCCATCTCAGCAGGGACGGCATGAGAACCAGCTGATCCACCCACTGTCCTTCTGGAACGCAGGGACATACACTCATCAGCCCAGCTGGCCAATCAGAGGCTGACAAATTGACCGATGTAGTTCCTGTTCGACCGTTTCAAGTTTTCTCTGTGCTCACCATTTGTTTTTATGTATGTGACCACACTATGGTAAAATATTAATATACTGTGAATGATTTTGAGAAATAAATGAGCTATTTTGTGTGCTGCTTCAAACATTTTCATACTGTATATACACAAGTAATTATTGTTAATTAGGACACTTTGAAGTGCAAAACTAGAGTTTGATGTTAATGTATTCATCCTGCAGCTGCTGCTTCTAACTAAATGTGTCGACAGAAGTGTAAATAAGCCTTTTATTCTGAAAGATTTAGTTTTTCTGAGAAGAAACCGCTTCAAAAATGATATACAGCACTATATAAACATGCCAGATTTGTTCCTCTCAGTGGGTCCGAGACGGATTCTGCACAGGCCTGGAGGATTTAAGGAACAACTGGCAACTCATGAACTGGCGTTTTTGGAAGTGTATTCTTATTAGTAGGAGCAATGTGCATAATGTTTTTTGACAGTTGTCTTTGTAACACTAAGGTGGTTTCTTAAAAAAATCTGTTAACCATGTTTGATGGTCAAATAAAATTTGTGTTTGTACATAACCTATTACACCACTAGGTGGTCACAATTTATCTGATCACATTTCTTTCAATATCATAATTTAGGAATGTGTTTCTGCTCATCTAACCATATGTTTAATGATTGGCAAGTAGTTTGATGCTGTATCTTTATCCACAACAAATCTAATTCTCACGAATATGAGGAGTGAATCTGGCTCTTTAATTTGAAATAAAAGAAGAAAGTTTTATATATACATACACACACACAGTAATGATAATGTTTAGAAATTGCTGAATGCTATGTAATTGGCTTATTACATATTACATAAATTTTGCCTGTAACCTGTAAATTGCCATTCAAAGGTTTGGACAAAACAAAAAAAGAACACTAGAAATGTTAATCAAATCAAAACTGTCTTGTTGCCGAAATCCAGCTCGTCTCTGGGCTGATTTTATTTCATAATTTTATGTTATTTTTATTCTTTTGCCCCGTGCTCACCAATTTATACATTAAAACATAACATTAAGAATGAAACTTTACATAAAACAATTGTATAATCTAAAATAACAAGAAACAAAAATGTATTCAAACTTTTGTGAATCTAATTTAATTTATTAAGACGAATGTTTTATGTCATTGATGGTCAAAGCTGAGTCAGCGTTTTACCGTCATTTCACAATTCAGAGCCCCCCTTTCTTACGTCTGATCACGCTTATTGGCTAATTCCTTATCCATATGATGTTAAACCAATCCAATAATTATATTTTATTGTGAATTACTATAAGAAATATTATTGTTTGTTAATACATTTTCATTACGTAGCCCTCCAACTGATCAGTGAAATTTGCCTTTAAATTTCCCTCATGAATAATATTATGTACACTCTCACAATAAACCTGAGTAAGGAAGAGAAAAACACACATGACCATACTGTCTCTCACCCACCGCGCAGCAGCAGTCAAAACGCGTAGTTCTGATCCGCGCCTCTGCTCTCAGCACCAGGACAGTCACGTATCCGTTACGCGCACAGAGCGCGAGACTCCTCGTACAAGCGCATGCGGCTCGCGCCACGTAGACTCGTTTCTCGAGAGCCTTGGTTGAGCACATCTGACGAGAATCAAAAGATTACACTGAGAAAGAACACAAAATTGTCTGTTTTGCCCAACAAAAATACTTAAAGACAGAATGTTCCGAGCTTGAAGATGGATATGACCTCTTGCTCTGAGACAAAGGACCTCGGACCATTCAGTTTGTGGAGTTGTAGTGGTAGTTTTGTCAGTTATAAACTACAGGTGATCCGGACGAGTCCAGATTGCAGGATCATCTCTGAAAAAACACAAACCTCTGTGGTGAGTGTCTCTTTAATTTCTTTGTTCACAATCGCTTAATGTTTCATATATAAAGATATGTTTATGTAATATTTTGCTCTAGTCTATATACAAATAATTTAAATGTTTATATTATATAAAATGTGACATTAATGTATAACGTAAAATGTGAAATTACAACATTAACACTATAAACTAATTATGCATTATACTTGTATTATATAAAACTATTTTATCTGTAAATAGGCTATATTTATACATTTAATATTTGTTTTAGTATCTATCTATCTATCTATCATGTGTGGCATCAGAGAAGAATCTTTAATCTTTCTTTGGTTGAAAAGTACCATAAAATACCATGGTACAGTACCTTCAAGTACCTTGCAGTAAATACCATGGAAATACTATACAGTGTATCAAAATACTATGATTTTACTGCCTGTTATATTCACTGTGCCATAGTATCACCATAGTACTTTTTTGGTCATGTTTAACACATACTTTTGTTAGATGATCTTTTGCCAGTCTTTTGCTGTTCTCGGCGTGATGGCTTACAGCCAGAGCTATTTATCATGATGTGTTCATTCAGCAGATACCATATTATTTATGCTCTGAATGGTACTAAATGCAGCAAATAATTTTATTGTGATTAAACATTTATTCTGCCCTTCTATATAACAGTACATATGTCAGCATCCGAATCGGCTGAGACTTTGATTTTAGCCGTTTCTGATTACAGTTCACAATAAAAAAAAAAATTCCAGCCATGTAATATGCCTAATACACTGGAGAAAAGTCTAAAAATCGAGTTCAGTCCAGAAAAACCGATCTCAAGCTTGAAACATGACATCTTTGAATAGGGACTTGATGGCCATTATTTCTATCGGTAAGTTTTTGTGGTTTTGGAGAACTTTGTAAATGTCACCCTAATTGCATGCATTCATACACACCCACACAATGGTGAGGCTGTCTGTGGGCTGGTTCAATGGAGATCCAGCCCACACAAATGGCCACTTGCTGTAACACACAATGATGCAAATGAAATCATCCAAAATTGGGTCTTACTACCTTTTGTGGCTATGCCTATGCTTTACCTTGCCGTTACAGCGAGATTTATGATGTTGTCGCTTTAGCAAACAAAGAAAAGCGGGATTCTTTTGTCTAGTCCAGGAAGCAGCCAATGCATCAAACCCTTTAAACAAGGATGAGATGTGTTCCTGACTAAAAATACAAAAAACATGAATGTCATGATGCTGCCAGGCTCCAGGAAAGGACTTAAAAATGTGTGAAGGCCTTTCAAGATGTCTTCTGGTTCTCCTTCACCTCACTGAATATATTGCCTGTTGGAACTGGCATGCGTATTGTAATAGCTTTGCTCTCCATTGGCCAAAAATAAAAAGGCAGATTTAGTTAGTTCCATCTTTAGTGTCTGATCATTGATACAAGCTGTGACTCTCCTAATCACAGCCTGACAACAAAACCCGCCTGTCAACAAAGAGCACAGCCACAATAAGGACTGTGTGAATGCATTCCATTCACATTTTGGCTACTGTGCTTATCTTTTCCTGTGCTTTACTCCATCTGTGTCTTTCTTTTCATCTAATCTTTGTACTTTGGGGAAGATCACTATAGCATTTGCCACAACTTCAGTGCTTTGCTTTCAGAAACAGAACAGTAGAAGTGCTATCAGCCCTTCTGGCTCGTCTCAAAGAGCCTCAGTCAGAACCTCCAAAAGCATAAACTTCTGACTGTAGCACTGCATTGTTCCTGTGCATGTGTGAGTATGTATTTGAAATTGTTGAGTGTGTATGTGTCACTTTAAATTACTTTATTTCTCCACCCGTGTCACAGTGGACAAATTCTTCAAACACAGTCAGCACATATCGTAGTACCGGAGTGCATCATTTATTTTCACCTGACATTGGTCTATTGCAATTTTCTCTAAACAACTATGCAGCCTTTTTTAATTAAACCTCCCTAGGTGTTTTTTCTACCCTCTGCTTTCCTTTTCCACTTGATTACATGTCACATATTTTCCCCTTAATTTCCTTTTTTTGTTGTTTTTTTTGTTGTTTGTTGCTGTCAGTTTTTATTATTATGATGAAGATGATGATTTATAGTATTATGAACAACATCACAATATAAATATTTTCTAATAAAGACATTTTATTTAATAATAGCATTTTATTATTTCTTTATTAGAAAATGCTTTTCTGATGGTTTATAATGTTTATAATGCTGTGGATAAATAAATAAATATTATTTATTATTTATATATTTGCAGCATTACCATCTCAATGTAAGTGTTCCAATAAAAAAAATAATAAAATGTTATTATAAAATAAAATATAAATAATAGCAATACCATTACTACATCAAAAACAAGAACATAATAATAATAATAATTATTATTATTTATTATTATTATTTACAGCATTATGAACACTATCACAATATAAATTATTAAATTTTCCACTAAAGACATTATGTTGTGAAGGTGTTCATAATGCCACAAATAAATATATTTATTTAAGTAATTAATTTATTTATTTTCAGCATTGCCATCACAATACAAGTCTTCCAATAAAGAAATAAAACGTTACTGTCAAAAAATATAAATAATAGCAATACCAATACTAAAACAACAACAACAACTTAATAAAATAATAATAATTATTGCTTTTGTTGTTGTTGTTGTAGTTCTACAAACAGGGTATATTAACAGGTTCATAATGTATTGTATTATACATTAAAAATGAATCAAAGGATAGATTTTATGCTCATTTACACTTATAAATCAATGTCTTGATACAAGTACATTTAATTTTAATATTATATTTTAAATATTAATTATATATTTTTTATATTATATTTTAAATTCACATTACTCATAAATATAAAAGCTCTTTTTTTAAATTTCACTTAAGTAACTATATTCTTTAAAACAATGACAACAACAACAAAAACAACAACAAAAAAGATTACACCAAAAACGTTTTTGTAAAAATACATTAATTTCTCTACTTTCTGCCCCCATAGAGCCATGCTGTCTCCCATGTATGCAGACAGCTCAGTCATCATGGAGAGAGCGCCGCCCTTGCGGAAGGGAGGGAGAGTGCAACCTCAGGGCCACAAACTGCGCTCTCATCCTCCCACCAGCGGGAGCAGTGTTTGTGCCAACCCGACCTACTATCATACTGTGTATGACATGAGTGATGCAGCATGCCATGACTACAGCAAAGCCAATGGAGGGGAAACGGTAATGATAGATGGAACACTTTACTCTTTGATGCCCAGTGACTCTCTGGTTCCTCCTATCAGAAGGAGAGGAGGCCTAGTTGACCACCGTGATGTCATCAAAGCACACCAATCCCATAAATTGCAGAGCACTCCACAGGCCCGACGAAAACAATGGGAGTGAGTATTAAATAATCTGTTACTTTTTTAAATGTCTTGGGTTTGATGACTTTGTTATTTTGAAATGTACTAGAAAAAAGTCCATCATAAAGCACCAATCACGTGTTTTGGCATGTTTAGTCATTTGATGACATTTAAGTTTAATGTACTTTTGTGTAAGTGGTTTAATGTCAATGCTAGTCCTATGAATTTAATTATCAACAGCATAATCTTGTTTCATACTGAAATGTCAACTGATGGAAGTGATTGTGAAATACACCCACCTCATTTCATCTTATTTTTTATCTACCATAAGTTTTTTTTTTTTTTTGTGCAAGATTGTACAAAATCTGGATTCTAAATCTATCCCTCTGAGACCTAGATTGTTGCCATGCCTTCTCTACAGCCTTCAGGGAGCAGACTGTCACTTAAAATATTCATCTCCCATCATATCTCTGAGAATAAAGTGTAGGTCATGTAGGTGTGTGTGTGGAGAGGATGTGTTTGGACACATTGATGGACACATTGATGACCACTGTTTCATTTGGACCCTGTGTGTGTGGTTTTGCCTGACAGCAGTTAGTGAATGTGAAAACCTTGAGCTCTGGTGAAACAGATATTGTTCGAAATCTGGAATGGATAGGGAGCAAATTCAGACCAAGATGGAAACATATTAAGGCAAAAAGGACAGTTGTGGTGATGTTTTTTTTTGGCAAAGTTGTTTTTGTGTTAGTGGCGTAGAAAGTCTGTTTATATTCTTGTGTTGTGATTAGTGGGTACACGCTCCTCACGAACTTGTCAGTCAAATCCTCTGCTGACTTTAGCTTATAATTGGAGACCGTCAAGTTGATGTGTGTATTTCTGTGCAGCTAGCAGCACCAAATAGAATAGCAAAAATCATGCATTCCAACCTTCCATAGTTTGGACAAACAGGTACATGATATATATATATATATATATTTTTATGCATTATATATTATATATATTTATTCTATATAATATATTATATGCATAATGATTTATATATTTATACATTTATATTTTTTTACGTTTATATATTTATATTATGCCAAGATATAAACATAATTTCATATTTTTATGTAATTTATATGTTATGTAAAACTTATAAAAATTATATCTGTATTTATCACTTTATAATTTCTTGTACTTTGTATCATACTTTATATTATTTTATAGTTTTAGATAACATGTAAATTACATGAAATAAACAAAAAAAATAAACAATTTATATATGATTTACACATTGTCAAAATATAAACATAATTTTATATTAAAAAAATATAAAAACTGACTTTATGGCTTATTTGTAGTTGTTTTTGGGACAGAAGGAAACTATTTTACCTAAATATAGTTCACCATAGAGAGAGCATGTTCTTTTTCACCTTGACGTATCCTCGGCCTCAGGTCTCTGGTGTTTAGAAGAATAAGCCTGGGTTTTGGTGTGTTTGCGTCACGGTGGGACCAAGTTACAGTGAACGTAGAGTGACAGTGGAATCCAGTCACGATTTTTGTTGCGCTTTAGGGGTGTGGAGGCTTCCACTCTCATCGCTCACCCACTCAATCTGGCAGCCGTAGCAGCGGGGAGACGTGAGATAACAGGTTACTGAGAGAAAATGCACTCTCACTTTCTTTCACTGACTCATTTCCCCTTGCTCTCTTCTCTCTTTCATTTTCCCTTTCTTGTCTCTGGTCTGGGAGTGATCAGCTGTAACTAAATATGAGCCCAGGGAGTCTGTCACACAGCAGAAATGCAGATAAATGCACAAACAAATACACAAACAAGTATAAGATGCACAAGATGTTGCAGTTCATACATACAATGGGGTCCAGAAGTCTGAGACTACATTGAAACTTTTCATGTAATCTTTAATGTAAGTCTATGTGTGATATTGACCATGCAAACTGCGTTGTGGAGATGGTCAGATGTTCTTGCACCCATTGAAGCACAAGATGCTCTCTGCATTTTCCTAGAATCATGCTGTTAGCTTGGAAACCATTTTTGAAATTTTATGAATTTAAATTCATGTACTTTAATTTAAATTAATTATTTCAAATGTATATAAATAAATATTTAATTTTTATTGTACTTTATTATATATATGTATATACAGGTGCATCTCAATAGATTAGAATGTCGTGGAAAAGTTCATTTATTTCAGTAATTCAACTCAAATTGTGAAACTCGTGTATTAAATAAATTCAGTGCACACAGACTGAAGTAGTTTAAGTCTTTGGTGCTTTTAATATTCCCAAAAAATATAAGAAACAGCACAAGCCCAAGAGGACAAGTGATAGTTTCATACATTGGCCTGAAACTGTAATACTGGCCCCAACTTTGTTGAGTCCTAAAATTAGAAGCAATTTCATTAGTGGTCTCAGATTCTCCCAATACCTATATTAAAGCATACATTGGAGAGTAGACTCTCTTTTTCCTCTTTCACACGTTCTCCTGCCACTGCCTTATGTTCGGTGTTTTCCATAAACACGGGGTACGTCTCTCACACACTCTCAATTAGAGCAGTGCTATATTAAAACAGCCTCTTAAATAGACAAAAAAAATAAGTTTGTGTCTCTCAGCTGTGTATTGCTTCTATTTTTCATCCCTTCATCTGTGTCCCTCATCCCTCCCCCTTATCTGTGCTGTAGATTACTTCAAATCTTATTTCACTGTACCTCCTATTTAGGTTTAGAATGAAAAGCTGTAAAATTATACATGCGATGGTGCCGCAGACGGCAGCCTCAGTGTTTGGCTCTCCAGTGTTTGTACTGTTTTTGTTAGTTTTTCCTGTTTTTGTTTCTCAAACACGATCAGTTTTACCAGGGATGAGCTGCTGAACATTCGGCAGAACACACCACACAATCTTCTACCGGATTTCGTTTATTCGGACGTTTTGCTGAACGTTGTAGTCGGCGGAGCTCCTGCGCTGATCAAGCGCTTCAGGACGCGCAGACGGGGGAAGCGAGCCGGCGTGCTCGTGAAGCTCAAACATACTTGGCAATAAAGCTCTTTCTGATTCTGATTCTGAAAATCAAAATATATGCTGTGAAGTAGTTTACATTTAGACTGTACAGACACACACAAACACACATAATCACACACAGTCTTATACAGCGACACTTGGCAGCAAGTGCGGACAGATCAGCGGGCAGTGTGACAAGGGGGCAGTTTTTGAGCGGAAGCTTCCACAGTTTCCGCTGGCAGGAGAGATCTAAGCTGCATAAATAGGGTAACCATGCTATTTTTAGCACCCATAAAAATGGGCTTTTTAGTATTACCAAGGCCGCAATGAACGAAAGCATTGATTTAAGGCTGAGAGATGATTTGTGGAATGTGACGTTACAGGTGTGAGGGTGCATGATGGGTCAATGTCATCCTGACAGCTGGCAGCTGCAGTCCTTTTTCCAACGAATGAGAGAGTGCCAACAGACGCAAATGTACAGACTTCCTGATTAGATTCTGCAAATAGTTCCATGTTGATTTATACCAGTTGCAAGGGTAGAAATTATCAAGTGATTGGACCTTGGTGAAATGTTATGAATTTTATGAAGCATAATTCTTTTCCTTAGACTATATGAGATAATTTTTGTTATTTTTGTGATGTTGATTTTAAAGCTGCACAATTTTTACCTGTACAATAACTAACTTAATGAAACTCTGAAGATGCAAATGGTATCTGGAAGAGTTAGGTAAAGAGTTAGGAATATATATAAATATATAAATATAATTCCCTTCGTATAAAAACAATAGAATTCAAAGAAACCATGATAGAAAACTAGTGTGAGAAAGGAGACATTATATATTTAGTTGATGTGAGAGAATGGATGGATCAGTAGATGAAAATCATCTAAGGAAATTGTGAAATGGAAAGTAAAGAAATGAAATATTCGGCAATCAAGATGAGGAGTGAAACAGGTGACAGGTTGAGCATTAAGACCAATGAGAACAGACGGCAAGACATCTGAGTGTCCTCTTAAACACTGAGCCATTGTTTGTTTTTCTTTGGTCCCCCTTTCCAACTCTCTTCTCTTATCTTCTTTTTATCTTGAATCAATCTGGCTTATTGCCATGCATTGGAGACCTGTTCCAGACAGAGGTGTCCCTTAGGACCTAGTTTCTCCAATGATGTGTGCGTGTGTATATTGATTGCTTTCTGGTGTGGTTGGGAAATCGTAATTCCTGACGTGTTTTAAACCCTGTTTTTATTGAACTTTCGAATACACCTCAGCAGTTTCCATGCAACTATGTCTCTGCATTAGATTCATTACTCTACATAATTACTTGGCTGGAACCCGAATAGCTTGCAAATGCATTACGTCAATCTGTGTCGTAAACCAGCACACTGTCTGGTTTTTGAGCATAGTTTATTATACCTGGGATTCCTGTCAAACCACAGTGTTCTCAGAGCCTGAGACCGTACCTCCTGCATCTCAATTATGCATTTGTGCCATACTGTCTTCCTCTAAGAGATCTCAGAGGTTTGTGATGTGTGTGTCTGTGCGACAGAAAGCTGAACTGGTTTGATAGTCTGATCCTAAGGCTGGAATGAATGTTCATTCTGTTTGTTTCAAGAGTTTGTGTCTACTTAAAGAAATAGTTAATGAAATTAAAATTTGCTGAAAATGTACTCACCTTTAGCTTCAGGCCATCCATGATGTAGATGAGTTTGTTTCTTCATCGGAAGTGATTTGGAAAGATTTTGCATTACATCACTTGCACACCAATTGATCCACTGCAGTGAATGGGTGCCGTCAGAATGAAAGTCCAAACAGCTCATAAAAACTTAACAATAATCCACAAGACTCCAGTCCATCAATTAATGGCTTGTGGAGCGAAAAGCTACATGTTTGTCAGAAACAAATCAATCATTAAGATGTTTTTAACTTCAAACAAGTCCTTTATCCATATGTTGCTTTCTCCAGCAAAAGTCATCTCATCTGAATCAGGAGAGAAATACAGATCAGGCACCGTTTACAAGCTAAATGTTGGTGGATTTTGATATGAGAGGACAACAGGAGATGGGATTTATTTTTTCACTGGAAGAAGCATTATTATGGATTATGGTATTTTGGCCAGAAGCGATGGTTTAAAATTAAAAAGCCTTAATGATGAATTTATTACAAACACACAGCTTTTTGCTTCACAAGACATTAATTGATGGACTGCATTCGTGTGGATTATTGCAATGTTTTTATCAGCTTGGACTCTCATTCTGACGGCACCCATTCACTGCAGAGGATCTATTGGTGAGCAAGTGATATATATTTTTTTTAATCAATTTTTTTTTTGTGTGAACTATTCCTTTAAAACAAACTAATCTGACCATTTTATAATCAGATATTCAGTTTAAAGAGAGAGAAAAATTGAAATTCTGTCATCATTTACTCATCCTCATGTTGTTCTTTCCTTCTTCTGCAGAAAACAAAAGATATATAATGATATTTAATAAAAAAAAATATATGTAATGCAAATCAACAGGGTCCAATGTTTTCTTTGACCCCACTGAATTGCTTTGAATAGACAAAAACACTTAAAAGGATGGTTCACCCCAAAATGAAAATTGTCATCATTTACTCACCCTCACCCCCATGTTCTAAACCTGCATGAGTTTATTTCTTCTGCAGAACACAAAAGAAGATATTTTGAAGAAATATGGTAAACAAACCTTTTTTGCTACCTTTGAGTACTATTGTATGAAAAAAAAAAACCTCAAAACATCTTCTTTTATTTTCCACAGAAGAAAGAAAGTCATCGAGGTTTGAAACAATGTAAGGGTGAATAAATGATGACAAGATTTTCATTTTTGTGTGAACATTCTTCAAAAAAATATATTCTTGTGTAGTTCATCTTTTATAGTTTGTGAAAAAGGACTCATTAGTGAAAACAGATCAAACTCTACCTATGTTTGTGCATCTGTGCATCTCCTGTTATTCATGTCTGTAGGGCAGAACTCACCTTATTGTATCTCTCTGTGCTCTGTCATTTCTCTGAGCCATTTAGATGCTAATGCAGCCATTGAGTCCATCCCATCTGCTGTCAGCTCAAAGGTTGAGCTGGGGGGCTGGACAGTCTGACCCTTATTCACACCCATTTAGACTTCCCTTTTCCCCTGACTAAATCATGGACAACAAATATGACACAATACATACATGATTATGTTGTACAGGATGTATAAAACAGTCTGCTGCAGGTAAATATGAGTGTTATTTACAGCGTATTTAGAAGTTTATTTTCACATAAAACAAATACTCAATATACCTTTTATTTCAAATGCTTTCACACCACTCTGAAATGCATTGCTTATTTTCAGGTGTCAAATAAACTCTGGATAGCCGTTGTCATATATTTATGTTAGCAAATAGCCTAAACTACACTATATGTGAAGTAGAGGATGTTAAAGCCAAAAAAATCTAGCTATTGTGTACAGCCAGTTTTACTATAAAATGTTCTATCGTTAAGCAAGTCAGACAAAGACAGTTTCATTCAGGAAAAGAGGTGCTGAGAGACTAACATGCTCACAGCAATCTCCTCAAAGGATATTATGTCATAAATCATTTCTTTATGACAATGCTCTAATTCTCTCTCATATTCAGAGATTGCTCTATTACAGTGTTTCTCAACCCTGGTCCTGAGCGCCCCCCAACACTGCACATTTTGTATGTCTCCCTTATCTGACACCCATTTCAGGTCCTGGAGTTTCTTTTAATGAGCTAATGAGTTGAATCAGGTGTGTTTGATTAGGGAGACACACAAAATGTGCAGTGCTGGGGGGGCGCCCAGGACCAGGGTTGAGAAACACTGCTGTATTACTTGCCATTGCCCGTAGTTCATATTTTGTTGTCCTGATTTATTTAGGCCCTTAGAGACATTCACATATACAAATAAAGACAAGACACACAGTAGATGCTTGAATTTGACTTGATTTCAAAACTAGAAGTAATTCAAAGATATTTATTGCATATATTTCATTATAAAACGTATTTATTTATTAGATTTTTTTTCATCACACAGCTGTAATTTCAAATTGTATTGACTTTATATAATATTAGAGTTGCTGCCCTCTCCTGGGCAAAATATTCAACTGCACTGTAAACTGTTTACCAGGGATATCTAACTGGAGATCTGTCACTGGATATACATTTTTATAGACAATATGTGACCCGTGCTGGCAAAACGAGTCGGAATGCGCACGGTCTAACAGTGAGCTACAGGCAAAATAAGTGAAAGATGTCAGTTTTGGTCGAATTTGAGGTTTTCACAAAAATGGGTTCATTAAGCCCTTTTCTAGTGATCCCAATGCTTCAAATAGTAATTAAACATCTAAAATTATCTTTATTTGTACGTTTTCTGAGAGGAGTACCTTTTTCTCTGCTCACTTCTGGACGACTGTTGCTGCTTCTCACCACAAGTTGTAGGATATATCGCTGCAAAGCGCAGCATTCCAGCTTTATGAATATTCATAGCGAATTCTACATAAGACGCGCCTCTCCGAGAGCGCGCGATCTCATAACATTATTGCGAAATATGTCTTGGCCAGATTCACACAGACATAATCTGTTATGTCCTACATGAACGTTTAGTTAATGGTTGGGGGAAAATCTGGTGTGTAACATTATATTAGATCCATGAATTACAGTAGGTCACAATATTGATCTGTCTCGATGTTAATCAAACATTAAAAGACGGAATCATTCGCTACTCTTGATTAAACTACAGTTTATTTCCATCTTTGTTCTTATTTTTAATAACAAAGATAAAATAAAAAACAGCTATATTGTGATTAATAATATAGTAATTATTATTAAGAAAAGAATTGGAGGAAAATATGCAAAGTTGCTCTGTGATTTTGCTTTGGAACCTTTAGAAAACTTTAACTCTGACTTTGCTGACTGTCGCCTTCAAACGGAAGTAACTTTTTTTGTCCGATTCTAACAAGTTATATATCATTTTGAAGGCATTTTAATGTAGAATGTGAAAATGAAGAGAACTAATTTTTGAAAATGTGCTCATTTCGACTCATTTTGCCAACACGGGTCACACACATATTAATAAATATATTATTTATATTAAAAATATTTTATTTTGAAAACATACCTGTCATGAGGAGTACACTAGGTGGAGCTGTTCAACCAAGTTACATTTTTTTTTTTTTTGCCTACTCTTTCAATGCCAGACACGTGGCGGCACTGCAGGACAGTACTTGTAGATTTCTGCAGCCCCACCTACTGTTTTGTCACCCTGTAATCACCCACAACTGAGGGCAGTGTTGCCAATTTAGCAATTTTGTTGCTAGATTTAGCAACTTTTCAGACTACCCTAGCAACTTTTTTTTCAAAAAGCACCTAGCAACAAATTTAGCTATTTTTAAAAAGTTTTTGGCAACTTTTAGCAACTTTTGTAAAGTGACTCAAATGATAAAAAGACATATTTTCATCTAAATTACACAAAAATAGGAAACCATTGAAACCAACAGCTAGCCAGCCAAGCAGCACATCAACCTGGAGAGAGCTAGAGAAATAGTACAAACAAATGTGCATTAAGTTGCTAGTTCCAATTGGTCAATAATAAATGCACATTTATGATACAGCATGTTATTAGCTTGTAATTGTTGTTCAGTTAGGTACACTGTAAGAAAAAATATGTGGAAAAACTGAAAAAGTACTAGTCATTTTCTGCCAGGATGTCATCCATTAAGTTGTAACCTGTAACCTTAAAACACAAAATGCAATGTGGAATTTAAAACACCTGTAAAAAATAAATATGTATTGTCCCTTCATATAAACAGTACATTGTGTCCTATTTTTATAGACTTTTGTGTAGCACACTAATTAACTAGTACACTGCTTAAAACTATAATTGTTCAGAATGTGCAGTATTTACACAAAAAAAAATTTTATGTTTATAATATTTTTATGAACAAATAACATTTAAAAAATATTTTTCGCTGAGATTTGAGTAATATCGTTGTGTTTTCCACATAAAAACGCTGTTTTGTGCAATGGTTATGCAATGACGTCATCACGCAATGACATCACAACATCATTTAGCAACTTTTAGCAACAAATCAATCTGCCTTTAGCAACTTTCCCTGAAAATTAGTTGGCAACAATGACTGAGGGGGATCTCCCATCTTGATACACATACTCACACACTGGCTCCTCTCTGTCTCTCACCCACTCTCTTGCTCTAAGCCTCCACACATAACATTGTGATGATCATTACAGCAGTAGTGTTAAGAACTCATGCTGACTGACTCTGTCTATCAGTTTGATTGAATGGATTTTATCAGTATGATTACTATGTGCTGTGCCTGAATTCTCTATGATATCTGTGCAGTTGAAAGCAGTAAAAGGCAGAGGAAACCTGATCCACCAGTAGAAGACTTCACTAACATCTTATGTCACTCATGCTGTGAATAATGTGTTCACCCTCATGTTCCAAACCTGTATAACTTATTTACTTCTGTAGAGCACAAATACATTTAGCATGATATCTGAGCTGCTGTTTTCCACTGAATGACAATGGGTGGTGACTATGTGCTGATCCAAAAAAGACCAAAAGTAAAGCAAATGTAGTTTTTACTTCTATGGTAGTTTATAAATATATTCCAAGTTCTCTTAAAACATTTCATAAATTTGACTTGAAATGAAAGATATTTACAGGAAATCTTGTGACAGCTGTGATCACCATTTACCAGTGTTTTTTCAGTAGCACTGATATACTATAATAGATTTTGTTCATATTTTGAATTAGATTATATATTTTTAGTTTTATGTTTACATTTTTATTTTAGTTAAAGTTTTAGTAATTAAATTTTTTTATTAGTTTAGTTTTTGTTAAATGTCTATATAATATTCATTAATTTTTAGTTATTAGTTTTAGTTTGTGTAGTTTAGTTATTTTAGAACTTTAGCTTAAACAAAAATAATAAATACATTTTTTTTATTTTATTCAATTATATTTAATTTAACATTTATTTAACTAAAGTACACAGTTAAAGTCAGAATTATTAGCCCCCTTGGTGAACATGAGCAAAGAAATCTGTGAAAATAAATGTGTTGTTTATCTGTTTGATCTTTCATTAAAAAAAATCACAAAAATCTAACATTTCATTGAAGTTAAACAACTGAAAATGGGGAGAAAATATAATTAGGAATTAAATGTTTTTCTTTAACGCATGGTGATCACAGTTATTGGCCCCCTTTTATTCAATACTTTTTGCAACCTCCATTTGCCAGCTCTGAGTGTTCACTTATATGCCAGATGAGGTTGGAAAATACCTGACAAAAGTCTAAACGGTCCCGGATATCGAGTGAAACTCCTTCAGTGGCCGCTACGTCATGACAAGCGTCAGCATGTTTACATCTTGCCAGGATGGAATCTAGTGTTTCTTGTCTCTGCTGTTTGTAAGCTCTTTCAGTAGCTGTGGTGTACTAAAATTCCCAACGGCGTCAGGGCTAAAGTGGAAAGTACAAAGACGCGGGTATTTAGGAAGTTTTATTCGTCCACAGGCATCTTCCCATTCTTTTCTCCTCTTCTTATCGCTAGGAAAGCAGTGAAGACTTACATTGCTTCTCTTGTTGCCCTTCAACTGAAAATTACAACCAAAAGCCGCACAATGTGGCATCGTATCTGTATTTTATTTTCCAAGTTGTGTTGCGGTAAAAATAACAACAGGAAGCGCCAGTAGCTCACCGAGTGCAACCATTTGATGTAATCGAAATAATGGCACCCCCAATAGTCCAAAATATGTATAAAAAAATTTGAATTTTTAAAATAACGTAAATCTTTCATGAGTTTTCTTCTATTTCAGTAAGAGACATCATTTACGTCAGTGGTTCTCAATTCCAGTCCTCGCGTACCACCGCTCTGAGTATTTTGCATTTCTCTCTTATTTAACACACCTGATTCAGATAACCAGCTCGTTAGAAGAGCATGCATGAACTTTGTTACGATTGACATGGTCCCTACACAGTGGTCATTGCTCCCTACTCCCTGAGCATGGGATATCCGTTGAAGTTTACTTCACTTCGGAACATTCATTCAGCCTCTTCTTATCGCTAGGAAAGCAGTGAAGACTTACATTGCTTCTCTTGTTGCCCTTCAACTGAAAATTACAACCAAAAGCCGCACAATGTGGCATCGTATCTGTATTTTATTTTCCAAGTTGTGTTGCGGTAAAAATAACAACAGGAAGCGCCAGTAGCTCACCGAGTGCAACCATTTGATGTAATCGAAATAATGGCACCCCCAATAGTCCAAAATATGTATAAAAAAATTTGAATTTTTAAAATAACGTAAATCTTTCATGAGTTTTCTTCTATTTCAGTAAGAGACATCATTTACGTCAGTGGTTCTCAATTCCAGTCCTCGCGTACCACCGCTCTGAGTATTTTGCATTTCTCTCTTATTTAACACACCTGATTCAGATAACCAGCTCGTTAGAAGAGCATGCATGAACTTTGTTACGATTGACATGGTCCCTACACAGTGGTCATTGCTCCCTACTCCCTGAGCATGGGATATCCGTTGAAGTTTACTTCACTTCGGAACATTCATTCAGAGATTTGCGATATGCCACTGCCTGCAGCATCTTCACACAGACGAAACTTACTAGAGAAGTGTGAAGTGTGACATTATGTACCTCTGTAAATAAATGTAATTTTAATTCACATCTTGCACACTTTAATGCCCTTTAAATGGAACATATACGCTCCCTTTGAAACTGGAATCATGGCGGAATATCCTTTGATGTCCACTTCGCAAGGCACTTACGGTCAAATAGAACAAACGTCTGAAGTGATAAGAGATGCATACAAAATGTGCAGTGTGGTGGTACGCGAGGACTGGAATTGAGAACCAGTGATTTACATTATATTAAGCCCTACAAGTCTTAATACCCGGGGTTCCCTTTAAGAGACCACTCCAAATAAATTTTCTTATATCAGCGTCCATACGTGTATGGCAGCCATTCCATTCCAGTGTCTGTTGAATTCCAACACAGGTACACCTCATTGTGCTTAATGAAGTACTGATTAGGTGATCACCTGAACCAAATCTTATTTAAAGAGGAAAAGTATAAAAACCACTGCTGTGGTCATCAATATCCTCTTGCAATAGGACCAGCTGGATGGCAAAAACAGTGCTAGTAGTACCTCAAAAATAACTGGAATCAAATAATAACTATTGACCATGCCAAAAGAGTTGAAATGAAAATTTTCAAGTGAGGAAAAGAAGGGTTCAATTCTGGCTTTACTGGCAGAGGGATACAACGAGCATCAGGTTGCTTCCATCCTTAAAATTTCAAAGACAGCAGTTCATACAAACAAGGTCAAGCTGCAGACATTGGGGACAACAAAACTACAAACCGGCGAAAAGAACTCTCCGCTGACCAGGATGACCACCTACTCATTCAAATGTCACCCAACAACCAAAGCATGACATCAAGTGACCTACAAAAAGAAAGACAAACGGCAGCTGGGGTGAAGTGCACGGTGAGAACGGTTCGGAAGAGTCCTACAAGCCACAACCGCACCCACTGTGCAATTTGGTGGAGGATCGGTGATGATCTGGGGGTGCTTCAGCAAGGCTGGAATCGGGCACATTCGTCTTTGTGAAGGCCACATGAATCAAGCCACGTACAAGGTTGTCCTGGAAGAAAACGTGCTTCCTTCTGCTCCGACAATGTTCCCCAACTCTGAGGATAGTTTTTTCCAGCAGGACAATGCTCCATGCATCACAGTCAGGTCAATCAAGGTGTGGATGGAGGACCACCAGATCAAGATCATGGCATCAAACAAAGCCGAGCTGCTTGAATTTTTGCACCAGGAGTAACAAAGTCACCCAACAGTAATGTGAAAGACTGGTGGAGAGCATGCCAAGACGCATGAAAGCTGTGATTGAAAATCAGGGTCATTCCACCAAATATTGATTTCTGAACTCTTCTTAATGCCGAGTTCACACTGCACTATTGTAGCCCGATTTCACTCGCCAACAGGTTTTGCGAAATCGCCGACAAATGCCTGAAATCGGAGGCAAATCGGTGCTCGTTCACACGAGTGACAATCACGCAGTGGGAATTATCAAAGATGCAATCTGAGGGAATCGCCGACGCGTCGCCGACACCCCGCAAAATATTTGGCATGCTAAATATCTGGAGCCGTTGGCGATTCACAATCCTGCTGTGTGAAATGAGTTCTGACTGAAAAACACATCGGCGATGACCTACAGCCAATGAGAGACCAAGATACAGGGCAGCGGGAAGTTCGGGGAGGAGTTTTAGACCAGAATATCAGTATTTTAATAGATATATGAACAATTACATCATACAGAAACAAGCACAAACATTTGCTTGACCAGCCACAACATCAGCATAACAGTTACTGCAAAATTATTTACCTCCAACTCTCTTTGCAGAACACCCAATCCCTGTTCCCTGCATCTCCCTCCTGCATAACCTTGTAGCTGGAAATTAGCTCACAGACAATTTGTGGGCTATATATATATATTTTTTAATAATTCCAGTCTTGCTCGAGAACTCCGGTCTGACGCACGTGGGTTCTCACGTTATTTCCTTATTACCAGGGGCGTGTCTATGTGGTGGCCAGGGGTGGCACCGGCCCCCCCTGAAATTTGTCTGGCCACCCACGGTGCCCCCCCCTACCAGATGTCTTGCGATGTATTATAACATACATCGTTCCGCAAACACAACCTCCTCCACCCCCACAGCAGCAGCGACTGACTGCTACCTCAGATAGTCGTGCAGTGTGAAAACCACGGTGACCTGACGACTTTGTAAATCGTGCGGTGTGAACTCGGCATAAGTTAAAACATTAGTGTTGTGTCATTTAAAAATGAATATAAATTTGTTTTCTTTGCATTAGCTGAGGCCTGAAAACACTGCATCTTTTTTTTTATTTTGACCTTTTGTCATTTTCCGCAAATTAATGCTCTAAATGTCAATGTTTATTTGGAAATCGGAAGAAATGTTGTTAGTAGTTTGTAGAATAAAACAATATTCATTTTTCTCCAACTCATACCTATACATAGTAAAACCAGAGAAACTGATAATTTTGTAGTGGTCTCTTAATTTTTTCCAGAGCTGTATATATTTTTGACATTTTCTGTCCCCAAGTCTCAACTGATTTCTACAATTCTCCCGCTGTGATCCTCCTCGCTGTGCATGAAGACGATATAGATACACGGCCTCTTCCAGGCAGATTTGTAACATCCTGTTGATTATGATGTCTTTTATTGTCTAATTATTGCCCTGATGGTGAAAATGGGATGGCATATTGGAGAAAATAATTTACTAAATAATGAGATTTTCCCCCGCTTTCAACAGTTTTGCAATGGAAGGTTAGATTTTTGTGAGGGTTTTTTTATTTTTTTTATTTTATTTTTTTATGAAAGAGGTTAAACAATGCAGACTTATTTTCACAGCCACCTTTGCTCATATTAATTTACCAAGCGGGCTAATAATTCTGACCTAACTCTGATTATATATTTATATCTTTTTTTTTTTAAATCTATATTTCATTTTTGGGGGAACTATCCCATTAAGGCTTCTTCTATGCATACCACAGTTGTTTATTGCGCTTATTTTTGATATTTACCATTTGCGAATCACAAGCACCATTTGGTTATTTTCACCTTTTTTATTCCTCTTCAGTTCCAGACCATTACCTCATCAGCTGAATTAAGTAATCAAAAACGGAAGCTCTCAGGTTTGTGCTTGATGAAAAGCAGCAGTTTATGTACAGTATAGTATTCCCAGCAGTCACCATGTCACCAGCGTTCTGTTCTGACTAACGTCACCGTTAAGTGCTCCAGCCTGTCTGAGTAGCCATGCGTCCCATCGCTCACATGTCTTCTCAGGGTCACTCTCCCTGATTGGCTGGCTGCCAGTTTCTGCTCTGCTCTTTTCTCAATGAAACGTTCAGTGAGTGTGATTTACGCTGTCCTAACGGCACCAGTGGAAATGAGATGCAGCAGAGTGCGGATGGCAAATGCACACAAAAACAAAAAAGGATATCAAAGCAATAGAAACAATGTTAAAGGGATAGTTCACCCAAAAATGAAATATCTGTCATCATTTGCTCCCTCATGTCGTTTCAAAGCCGGGTGATTTCCTTTCTTTGGTGGGACACATAGAATAGGTGAGTCAGTAGTAGTGCAATTTATTATGAAAGGCATAAAAGATGATTTATGTGTGTGTGGCAAAGAGATTTAACTATTTCTTTCATCATAAGTCTTGTAGTCTTCTGCACGAGACACACATGCTCATCAGCACAAACCCTTTAAGCATAAACCATGAACACATACTCTTTAAGTCTCTCTTACCCATAAATAAAATGGTATGAGAACACAAGACTGTACTTAATACAGTGTCTTGCTAAACATCCATCTGCGTTACACGTTTACACAAGCTCTTATAGTTTGGGGTTTATTTGCAGCAGCCTGCAGTAAAATGAGGGTGCTCTGTTTTTATCCCCACCTGCTTCATGTTCTTGCTTTCTCTGAACAAGGACACTGAAAATAGTCCGTATCTTATTATTAATCCTTTCTCTCTATCACGCTCATTTTATTTATTTATTTTGTTCTGCCTTTATCTATCTATCTATCTATCTATCGATCGATTGATCGATCGTTACTTTCGTTCGTTACTTTCGTTCGTTACTTTCGTTCTATCTATCGTTCTATCTATCGTTCTGTATATCTCAGGATTGGTCCATTGATCTATCAATCTATCTGTCAATCATTCTGTCTAGCCATGGATCGTTCTATCTGTCAGTAAAAACGCTTTTCTAGTTAAAATTTATTTTGTTGAAATATTTCAATTATATTTCAATTGAAATGGACTTGCTTAAGTTAAAATTCTGATTTAAGTTCAATATCGTGTTTGGTTCTTTTAATTCAAATTAATTTTGAATTTTTTTTTCTTTAATTAATTGTTTACAATGAATCTAGGAATTATTTCTAGGGAGTAAACGGGGTCCATTTTGATTTTATGTTAAGCTCTCAGATTCATTTAGACTATAAGAACATTAATGCATTGCACACACACACACAAATATACTTCCTTCTCTCTCCTTTCCCCTTCCTTTTCATTTCCATCTTTCTCTAACTCAGATCATCTGACTCCTCCCCCTCTCTCTTGCCAAGTGTTTTCACTTTAATTGAAAGGCCCTCAGTGATGAATCAGGGCTGATTTGCCATTTGCAGGAACAGGAAAAACGAACGCTCAGCACACTGGCTAGATGCATGGATGGATGAAAAGAAGAAAGGATGGAGGGAGGGATCGATGGGCTGATGTGGTCTCAGTGCTCTCGGCCAGACTCATTCACCATCTCTCCTGCTTACTCATTACTTCCCATCCACCTCTGATCACACCTCATGCTTTTAAAATCATTTCCTGCCCGTAATATGCTCTTTTCATTTTCGATCTCTCTTTTAGTCTGCAGTGCCATCTGTTCTTTTGAACCACAAGTATCGTCAGCATTTACGTAATTTATCTTGATTATGATACATTTATTTTGGTTACAAATCTACTAGTCTATGTTGAAAGAATAGCTATATTTTCCTTGCAAAAAATACAATTTGAAAAAGCTCTGCTAATTTTAAATGATTAAATATTTAAAGAAAGATGCAATTTTGGCTCCGGATGGTGTAGTTTTTATATCTGCTAGCAGTGCCTGGTTAACTAGCCATATCTTGACCTCCTAGTTTTTGCTTAAATCTTCACCCCCTTCTGTCAAAGGTTTGTCACACTCAGATTAAGAATAAAAGAGGGTGACAGATTGAACGACTCGTTCATGTTCACACCGCTGTAATTTTTCTCTCGTTCCCTGTCATGGATTGCAACAGCCCATTTTGGCAGCATATGAATGTAAATCTCAGCACAAATGCCACACAAACATAATCTATTGTTAAAGGGATAGTTCACCCAAAAATAAAAACCATTTACCCTCAGGTTGTTCCAAACCTGTATGCATTTCTTTCTTCTACAGAAAACAAAAGGTTTTTATTTTGAAGAATGTTGGTAACCAAACAGTTTAGGGTCTTATTGACTTCCATAGTATTTGGGACCCAAAACCATTTGGTTACCAACGTTCTTCAAATTACTTTTTTTTGTGTGTGTTCTACAGAAGAAAGTCACACAGGTTTGGAACAACAAAGTAAGTAATGACAGAATTGTCATTTTTGGGTAGACTATCCCTTTAAAAACCGATTTAGGATACAGTTTATGGTATGTAACTTTACTTTGTGAGTGTGTGTGGTTATCTCAGCAGGGAGTTGAGACATGGGGCTGAAGTGGCTGCACCAACTCCCTCTGGTTCTTGACTATGCAAATTTAGTTTAAATGCATGTGTATTTATATTGTAGACACATACAGTGTGTGCAAAGACTCAGCGTGTGTGTGTATGCGTGCGCATGTGTGTAAGTGCTGATCCTTCTCAGTAGACTGCTTACTCTCTCAGTAGACTGCTTACTCCACAACAGTCTTAGGCCATTAGCTGAGGCTAGCAGTGCAGTCTCACCCCTCCATTCGCTTTCTCCACCTCTTACTCCCTCCCTCCCTCCACCCATCCCTACTCATCAATCAGTTCATCAATTAATACACACTCAGTCCCTCAGCAAACACACAGAACAGCCAAAAAAGACCAATCTCCTAATTACTGTGGCTCTTCTTCCATCCTCTCCCATTCCTCTCCCTGTCATTTTATCCCTCCCCCTTTCCCCCAACCATAAACTCTCTGTCTGAAGACTCAGTCCATTTAACTCTATCACATTGGTCTTAGAACTGAAACAGATACAGATAAAGACAAGATATTTTATATAACATAATATGTTTGATTTGCATTTCATTTAGGAATATCAGGGTCGGTAAGGCAGCAAAATCAATAGAGTTAAGGTTTTACGTACTGTAAGCTTAAGTGATATTTTTTGTTCTGCCTAAATGTATAGCTTTAAATACATTTTGTTCTGCCTATAGTAAATGTAGAGCTGCTTTGCTGTTTTTGTGATGTGTTTTCAATCAGATAATAGAGAATCAACACGCAAAGTGACACATGCAAGAAGGATAAGACCAACTACAATTAAACATACAAATCATATGTATATTAAATATGTAATATTAATTTGATATTATATTGAAGTATAATATACAGTGTGTGTCTGTGTATACACATTTTTAAAATAAGGTCCTATTAGTTAACATTAATTAACAATGAGCAATACATATACAGTACAGTTACAGTATTTATCAGTCTTATAGTATTTATCAATCTTTGTTAATGTTAGTTGATAAAAAATACTACTGTTCATTGTTAGTTCATGCTAGCCCTGTTATAATTTTTATTATGTATTTGTAAATGTTTAAATTGTATATAAGTGATTATTCACCCAAAAATTCTGTCATAATTTCTTCACCATTTTATTCACCCTTTTATTATTCCAAACCTGTATGAGTTTCTTCTTTAATTTTTAAATATCATATTTTGTGTTCCACAGAAGAAAGAAAGGCATACAGGTTTGATTTAATTTTCTGTTTATCAATGTAAGTGATGATTTCTGATCATTGTATGGTACACATATAGTGGAGCTTCCCTTGTACTGAAGTACCATGGTACTCAACGCATTGCCTAATGAAATATTAACCAACAGAACAAAGGCCAGCATGCATCGGTGATGTGATGCTGTGTTTGTGTGTACGTTTTTTGTTCCTGAGTTTGATTAAATAAAAAAAAAAAAAGTAATGTAGGGGAGTGCACACTAGTGGAAGATAAAAACAACAAAAGTGAGGGTCTCCCAGGACTCTCTTGGTTTGGACATTCAGGAAAACACATCCACTTGCTCATATACTTACACTTCGAGAGGCTGCAGAGAGTTAAATAGATCAAAGTTTAATAGCTGGGCTAATATGCATGGCTGCTATGAATTATTTAGGTTTATGAATCATTGAGTGAGAGATGTCTATTATTTGACGCACACACGTGTATATAAGAAGTATTAATAATTATAATAAATTAATATAATACTTTAAGATAAATATTATACAGAATATATTAATATAACAAATTAATATTTACAATACATTTATTTTTTATTTTATTTTAAAGACAGAAGAAAGTTGTTGAGTAATGCTCATATAAATTAAGATAAATAGTATTTTGAACACTGTTTGTTTTACACAAATTGTTGGACGTTTCATGATTTCATACAGCCACTATAAATGTAGTCCAGTTTGTAGAAAGTAATTGCAAATATAGAAATAAATAAATTTAAAAAAGAATTAATTAAATAAGTAAATAAAAGTATTTTGTTTGCAGATGATACTTGGTTTGTTATTTTATTTTCAGATTTTTGTAGGTGTCCTAAGTGTCTAAATACATATTTGGGCCACTGTATTGTCCCTTAAACCCTTATCTCTCCTGTCAGTGCATCAGAGCGAAGTTTGAGTAAAACTATTTCTCCAAGACTTCATAAGAGCAACTTGTTCCTGGGATTATAACGACAGCATCTATTGCCACAAGTGTAGTCTTGTCACATCAGATTCCTTTGAATGACACCTCCAAGCTGGGGCATTTATTCTTGCTGTGGGTGAGCGAGGTGCTTTCTAATGTGTTGCAGTCACAGAGCAGTAGAGTAAGTGAGTTCTCGAGCATATTCTAACCTCTTGAGACAGCCTATAAAGGGGCTACACATACCTCCTGCTGCCGTACACCGAGATAAGCTGAGGATGAATCTATTGCACTCGCTGCACGGTTTAAATATAGTAGCCCCCCCACCCCCCGTCTCCGCATACGCGCTCTTTATTACTGAGAGACTCATGGGTTCTTGGCAGGTGGTGATTTTCTGTGCATTCTTATGTGCTCTACATGCTGTTTGACTTATTTCAGCCATTTTGAAATGCCATTGGTATGAAAATGCTCATGAAAAGTGATCTAAACGACATAACTAGTGGCTCAGCATATAATTCCAACTGTTTTTATCCATTTATCTGTTAATTTTTGGCCATTTCTTTTCAAAATGTTTCTTCGAAGTTACAATTAAAACTGATTATTGGAGTACGTTTTACAAGGAAATACTATTTCACATTTAATTCAGTGTGCTACTTTGTTACTTTGTAATTGTTTGTGATATTTGCTAGAAGTTTCTGTAACACTTTATTTTACAATGTCCTTGTTACACGTTACATGTGCTTACTATAGTAAAACGGTAAATTATGCATAATTACATGCAATTAACCCTAAACAAAACCCTATTCTTCACCCTAAACCATTATTAAAGGAATAGTTCACCCTAAAATGATCACTGAAAATGTACTTGCCCTCAAGCCATCCAATATGTAGATGGGTTTGATTCTTCATTGGAGCAGATTTGGAGCAATTTAGCATTTTATTACTTGCTCCTTATGGTTGCTGTCAGAATGAGAGTCCAAACAACTGATAAAAAAACAATTGTTCAGAACTGTTTTAGACTGTGCATGATCTGTGCATATTTCTCTCCTGATTCAGACAAGGCATATTTTTTACTGGAGAAAGCAATATTATGGACAGGGGACCCGTATTTCATGGAAGCAATGCTTTGAAGTTAAAAATATCTTAATGATTAATTTGTTTATTGCACAAGACATTAATTGATGTACTGGAGTCATGTGGGATACTTGTGGATTATTGTGATGTTTTTATCTGCTGTTTGGACTCTCATTCACCGCAGTGGATCCATTGGTGAGCAAGTGATGTAATGCTAAATTTCTCCAAATCTGTTCTGAGGAACAAACAAACTCATCTACATATTGGATTGCCTAAAGATGGGCAACGATTCAGTAAATTTTCATTTTTTAGTGATCTATTCCCATAAGTACATGTTGTTAATTAACATTACACACAAACTACCCTGCCACAACCTTATTGCTTTATAACCGTAGAGTGTGAGCTTTCCATTTGGATCCAATTCTGACCGCTTGCTTGTGGTAGATGTAAGGGTTATCATGCTTCATGCTATGTGCAGTCAAAACACCATCTGGTAATCCTGAATATTCCTGAAGGGCCAGAGCTTAGAGAGCAGGTGGTTAGACAGTTATATGACTTTCCATTCTAAACAAATTCACACATATTTACATTCTCATCTTCCTTTTCCCGTGCATTCTGATCCATTCTCTCGGTTTCTTATTTTACTTGAGGCTAGATGGGTGCAGAGAGAGAGGAAGTGGAAGGATGGAATGAAAAAGGAGAGGAGCAGGCAGGGGAGAGAGAGAGCAAAAAGCAAACCAGAGGGAGAGAGAGAGAATGCGGGGGAGCACTGGGTGCTTCCTGCAGGGTTGCCGTGTAAACGCGGTCTGAATGACAATGGTGCACATCAGGGCCCCAGCACGACTCACGGCTCAGCCAGAAACACAGGAACACATAGCATGCTGTTACGTATACACGCACGCACGCATGCTGCACCGAATGCACACAAGATATATAAACATTGATTTTTTTTTTGTATTCATTATTTTTCACATGTGAACTGGTTATGATGCAAATTTCTAAAATGTTTTTGCTGAATGCTAGCAGTTAATAGTCACCTATGTACAGTGTGTGCTGCAATGGTGATTTCTTTCTCACTCACTCTCTCTACTCTGTGCTGTGTGTTACAAAACCTTTTGTCAAATTGTCTCCCCAAGCGAATGTATTAGGCCTTAATTAACCATGTCTCTCAACGCGGAGGCTCATCATCTTTGTTGCATTACACCAGGCGCTCCAGCAGATACGCTACAGACTGCGCATCCACGCCCCTTACCGACACTTATGCTCGCCCACTACCAGGACAACCACTCCACCTCCTCAGTGGGAATCCTCCCCTTTTATTGCATTATTATGGGCGGCTTGACACAAAAGCTCCCAGAACAAGTGCGCTGACTAATCATGCTGTACCTGCAACGCTTTATTTCTGATAGTGAGTTTGTTTTTTTGATTTCAGGACCATGGATAACGCAGTTTCAGTTCAGGGGGGATAGTGCGGTTTCAGCACCATGGACAGCGTTAGTTGATTTTCACTGAAAATATTGTGATTGCTTTCAAACAGAACATTCCCAAATTCAGTTCACAGCCCTTTAGTATGCCACCAGCTGTCTTCAGATGGAATTCAGACACGTTTTCTCAGCAAGTTTAGCTGGAGAGTAAACCCAGGGAATTAGCAACCAAAGGCATTTCAGAGGCTGGTGCCAGGAGGACAGATGGGCATGATATGAGCAGAGTGATTTTAGGACATACATTCTCTCCTGAGTGTCTTTTTAGGCTGACAAACTGTCTGTTCAGGGAGAGAGAGAGCATCACATTGCACTGTTATGTAAAAACGTGTTATTGGTTAACTGTACTGTAATTTATATTGACATATTCGAAAAAAAAATCATATTGTATTTTAAAAGACATATCATGCATTTCATTTTACTTCTAAACATTGTTAAAAAAATTACCTAATAAAAAATGTTAAGATTATGTATTTATAACATTTATAATAACTTAAAAGTAAATTAAGGGACATTCTCAGAATTCCATGTGAACCATCGCATTTGTTTAAATTTGATTTAAGAAGAAACCTGTTTATTTCTTTTATTAGTTGTATACACTACTAGAGTTCAAAAGTTTGGGGTCGATTATATTTTTAATGACTTTGAAAGAAGTCTCTTATGCTCATCAATGCTGCATTTATTTCATGAAAAATACAGAAAAACAGTAATATTGTGATACATTATTACAATTTACAATAACTATTTTTATTTTAATATATTATAAAATAAAAATAATTTGTTCCTGTGATGGAACAGTTGATTTTTCAGCAGCCATTACTCCAGTCTTCAGTGTCACATGATCCTTCAGAAATCATTCCAATATGCTGATCTGGTGCTCAAGATAATGTATTTTTATTGAAGCCATGATACATTTTTCAGGATTTTTTGATGAATAGAAAGTTAACATAATAAAAGTTTACAATTTACAATATATAGCTTATTTATTTGAAATATTTTGTGACAATGCAAAAATATGAAGATGATTCCTCCAAAACATTTGTATGTTAGTGTCATACATTTATAATGACCTACAGAAAAATATTTTTTCTTACCATTTATTTATTTAGCCGTAAATGTAACACATTTTTAGTGTATAATAGCGATTAATTATAGTAACATTTAATATGTGTAACAAGGACACTGAAAAGTCCCCTCAAATCCATACTTGGTCAACAAGTACACACTCCCTCTTCCGGCAAGGTGTATGACTCAGACACAATACGTATTGAGAGATATGAATCCATCCGTCGCCTTTGGAAAATATCTCGTCTCACACAGTTTGCGAGAAGAAGCAAAATGGCACACAGTGCTCGTTTGAGTCTTGTCTTGGCCAAAAGGAGGAGTGTGCTGGAGGATAAGCGAATCGCTACGGGGACGCGCGTCATGTGCTGCAAGGCTTGAGCACGAGCGTTAAATTGATCAGATGCTCTAAACCCGCCAGCTGATCTGAGGAGGATTGCGCTCGAGACCCCGCGTCTCCGTTTCGTTTTCTCCGACAAAAATTAAACTTTTAAAGCCGAAATAATCTCTCGTCGTCCACTGAGGCGACAGAAAAAAACCGAAGCGGAGCATTTTGGGGTACTTCAGGATATGGGTGCCTCTTGGTTCTTCTCGGTTACCACAGAAGATGCGAGCTCGAGCTTCAATCCACGCGCTCCGGCGCCTCTCCAAAACTGATGATGCTCCTTTCAACGACCACCGTCGGATTTTTCGCGTCTTGGATTTGTCTACGAGTTCTGGAGTATAGGTGATAATTGTTTTAGTGAGGAATTGAGGGAGAAACCGCGAGAGATCATTATATCTTGACATGGTGTTTTTTGTTTTCACAGAGCGCGCTCACGCCCACCGTATTGGACCGATATGGCTGTAAAAAAGCAAATAAACTTAAATTACTAAAATCAACAAATGTCACCGAGGTGTGGATTTTTTGGGGAAGCCCCGTCGTCTGCATTTGCGAGAGTAATTCGAGAGTTTGGCGGAGGGAAGGCTGAATATTGCCATAGTAGCCTGTACCAAACATTGCGGATACCACAAAAATAAATTAATTATTAAAAGGTTTTCTCCATTTTGCTATTCTATTTCTGTCTTGTGGATGTGAAAAAAAATAGAATGCAACTCCTGAGAAAGACACATTAGACCTGATGTAGTTGATGCCAATTCACATGTAATGTATTAACGCAATTATGCTAAAAGGATCTGTATGTACACCTTACAAATGGCAAGACGACCCGCACCGAGCTGTTGAGACGGGAAATACTTCTTAAAATGTGGATCCCACCCTCCTGAGGAAGATAATCCGTCGACATTTTATCTCTTTATGTTTGACTATTTGTTGAGCTGACTGCACAATTGAAAGGACACACTCCATCTATCCATCAATCAATCTCATTATCTGAGTCCTTTTTTGGCACTGACACACTCAAACACACACCCCCCCCATCCACTGATCTTGTTTGGTGCTTTATGATGGACATTTCTTAGCCATGAAGATCAGATCTGAATGTCTGTGTGCTCTGTGCTGAGGCGGATGGGGTGTAATGTGGTGTTGTCACCCTGAGACTTCACCCCCTTCTCGGCTGCTTCGTAACGATTGGCGTTTGGTGTCTACAGAATGGCTCGGTTCGGAGACGAAGTGCCGGGCAGGTATGGCGGTGGGGGCTCCGGTCAGGGGGGACCCGGCCGCGGCGGCAGCAGGCAGGGCGGCCCGCCAGGGCCCCAAAGGATGTATAAGCAATCGATGGCCCAGAGAGCCCGGACCATGGCCCTCTATAACCCGATCCCGGTCCGACAGAACTGCCTGACGGTCAACCGCTCTCTGTTTCTCTTCAGTGAAGACAACGTAGTGAGAAAATACGCCAAAAAGATCACCGAATGGCCATATCCTTTACTAAATTCAGACCTGAGGGCCCCTGGGAACAGGTACAGATCTGTAATATGTTATATGCTGGTGGTGGGTCTTTCAATGACCCCTGCTTCCTCATTCCTTATAGACATCTCCGTAATGTAAGTTGTTAATTATGCATTTAAATAATTATGAATAATTACAAGGCATGTTAAGATTGTTATTCAATAGCTATTTAGTTGTTTATCAATAGTTTTAGTTCATTTCACAGCTCCAGCTTTCTCTATATAAATTCCAAAAAGTACCATACACTCTTAAAAATAAAGCAGCGATGGTTCAATGAAGAACATCCATGGAACCTTTCAAATGCAAAGGTTCTTTATATTGAAAAAGGTTCTTTAGATTATTAAAATTTTCTTTACACAATGGTACATAATGGAACCTTTCAATAAAAGGTTCTTTGAGGAATCGAAAATAGTTTTTCTATGGCATAGCTACGAAAACCCCTTTTTGGAACCTTTATTTTTAAAAGTATTACCCTTTGACTTAGATATTAAGACAAATACCATTTTAATACCATTGTATTCTTTGAAATACCTTAAAGTAGCATGTAAATACCAATATAAAGGAATCATTCAGTATCACAGTACATATCAAAAAATGTAATTAGAGAATTCCTATTATATTGTAGAGATTGTACCCCACCCTTTTCCAAGATTTCTATAAATCTCGTGTACCATGAGTTTAAAGTACCATGGTACTACTCTAGTATTGTACACAATAGAGAGGGTGGTGGTTGCCAGGGTGGGCTAGGCTCTTCCCCCCAGAGGGCCTGATGTGCATGTGTTTTCATATACATGTGTAAGCATGTGTTACGTGTATAGGTCTGTGTTCAGAGGCCTGAGGCTGCGTGGGTGTGCATGGTTTCCCGCTGGTCGGGATTGGCGGAGTGCGTGAGTGACTGTTTGAGTGCTTGTGTGAGTGTGGAGGGGGGCTGCTGATGTCAGCATATGAGCTTTAGCGGAGCCTTGCACTGTGGAGTGGAGCAAAGCAGGAGGAACAAGGAGAGAAATGAAGGATGGAGGCTTAGAGAAAGTCTTCTGAACCCAAAACTCAGTTGCTTTTTAATTCTGTATGTACACTGTTGAGTGAACCGCACTGAGTAGTGATTTGGTCAGAATTGAGTGTTACATGAAAATAGATAGAAGTGAATTGTGAAAGATTATAATGTGCATAAAAAAACATGTATTTTGAAGTCAGTAAGAAATTTTGAACTATTTGAAAAATAGTTATAGTTTACCTAAAAATGAAAAATCTGTCATTATTCACTTACATTTATTTCATTCCAAACCTGTATGACTTACTTTCTTCCACAGAACACAAATGTTTGGATCCCACTGACTTTCGCTGTAAAAAAAAACTGACTTTCGCTGTTTTCACTGGGGGAAAAAAAACATTGTTTCAAAATATTATTTTGTGTTTCCCAGAGGAAACTCATACAGGTTTAAAATGACAGGTTGATTAAATTCTCACAGAATGTTTTATCTTTTGGATAAACTATCTCTTTAATATTTTCTCATGTTTATTGCTGATTGTCATTTACCAAATTCGTTATATAGTTGCTTGCAGACATAGGTGGCGGTTTATGTTTCTGTGGGTGAGTGCCCACCCTCCTTATTTATTTATTTATTTAATGATTGATTGATTGATTGGTTAAAATGAATAGAAATATCTTGTTTTTTCATTCGGCGCCTATGCTTGCAGAAGACATTTAGCAAGAAATGTCTCATTGGAATAACCTGAAGGCCCACTAAAGGATGCAGTAGTAGAGCAGAATTCCTTTCACAATGAAACTGCAACTTTTGGAATATCGAAGCACTACACCAAGACGATTCCTCTTCCCTGTGCATTCACTTATGCAGAAAGATCACTGTAATGCAATAGCAACATTTAGAGACTTTAAATCTGTTCTTCTATCGTGATTGGCAGACTGCCATGTGTTAAGTTCTCTGTAATGTTAGGTGTACTGTTACAGAGCTAGAGTACTAATACTAATGTATACTCCATTTCTTGTAGAGTTGTGATATGTAACTTGCCGTTGAGTTTAAAAAGCCCTTATAGAAGTTATTCAGGACCTGAGATCACAGTAATGCCCCGTCACCATTTGGATTTCGTCAGCAGCAGAACTTTTCTGTTGGTCAGTCTCCTTAGCTCAATTTGTTGGCTTGCTGTTTATAAGTTCCTTTCCCATCAGAGTGCTAATGGTTTGGTAGAACAGTGCTGTGGTAGAGGTGTTAGACTGTTTTAAAAATACTCTGTCGGAATGATGAGTTTATAAGGTCTTTGCTTGTATGAGTGCCAGTAAAAAAAAATCCTTCATACTCTCATGCTCCTACGCCTCCCCTTTCCTTTTGCCATCTCTCTGTCTCTCTCTCTGATTCTGTCAGACCATCTGCTCGTTCTCTCTGTTGTCTGTATTTTGGTGGTGCTTCCTGGGGCTCTGTTGGACTCACTGGGCATGGGCATGTCAGAGGAAACGGTAAAAGAACGGAAAAGAGTGTTTTGGAGAGGTACACTCATTTTTGTCCCTTTGGACGTGTGTGTTTGCACGTGAATGTGTGCATGCATTTGTGATGCAAGTGAAACAGATTTGTAGCTATTCGGCCAAAGATAGTATTGTAGAGGCCACGCTCATGGTCTTATTAAGATCATGTTTTTTTTTAATGACATTTAAAAATCAGTTCGATAATCTCTGTGGGTTATAACTCACCCCAAAATCAAAAGATGAATATAATAATGTTAAGAAAATTAAGCTTGTTTTAGGACTATTAGAATTATTATGTTATTATTATTATTTTTTTTAATGAAAATTAAGCACATTTCCTCTCGAATTATCCCTTTCGTAATGCAAAAAAAACCTTATTCTTAATACAGTAATGCTGAAAAATATTTATTTATAGATACATTTAATATACACTACCATCCAAAAAGTTTGGGGGGTCATTGGGGTCATTAAGATTTTTTCTTTTTTCAAGAAATTATCTTTTATTCCGCAAGGACACATTAAATTGCTCAAAAGTGACAGTAAAGACATTTTTAAGGTTACAAAACAGTTCTATTTCAAATAAACGCTGTTCTTTTGAACTTTCTATTTATCAAACAATTCTGAAAAATAAATGTATTACTGTTTCCACAAAAATAAAAAATCACCACTGTTTCTGACATTGATAATATATTTTCTTTTATAATTAACCTTTTTTCTTTTGATTTCAGGGTGAAATGTAATCTAGACATGTTTTCGTGACATTCACCCTTTGACCTTTTAATTCATTACCTTATGTTAGTGGTCATGTCTGTAATCTGTTCTTGCACGGATGGAGGTAGTGACGTGTTTTAACAGAAGAACAGGGGTTTGTAAATACCTCGGCTGGTTTCACACTGTGGCCTCCTGTCCAAGTTGAATGGACATTGTGCATCGCCGGTAACATGCAGTGGATGGATCATTGCTGAGTGAGTGGAGACTTGGTAGGACGGCACAGCCTGTGGCATCAAACCCACAAACACATGCACATGGACTATGGCAGCTAAAACAGTGACACCTGTTCTGTAGGATCAGTCTCCTTGGGAGACCAAAGGAAAAAGGAACCAGGCCAGAACTCAGCACCAGCCTATGGCATCACATGCACAGACCATGTGGGACAGTCACGCTCCAGTGTGCAATCATACAGACACACAAGAATCAGATACACATACACACACACACACACACACTCGCACATCCACACGCACGCCAGATACCAGATACTAAATCCATTGCTTTTCTCTGGCTAGAGAACACAATCTGGCACTCTGCTGCAGTGCAGACTTGAAGGGATACAAGATAGTTTGAGCAGAAGAAGCGTCTAATGGTCTGTGTGTGTATGTGTGCATCTGAGTGTTACTCAAAAGAGGAATACATCACAACATACTTCACAATGACGGTGGTGATTGTGTAACGCTCTGAGATACACACATACACACTTCCTCTCTTTCTCTCTTCTTAGTTCTGTCACACACTCCTACACATATTCATATTGAAATGCTCTTTTTTTGCTTCTCAGTTGGACATTTCCTTCCTTATTGCCATAACCTTTAGGTACCCTATGCTGTTTAAAGGTCTTTTTTATGAATACCAAATTATGTTTTTTTTTTATTATTATTATTAATTTTGTTGTCCTTCTGATCATGTTGCCCCTCTTTTAGGAGGAAGCCAGTTCAAGAAAGCTTTGGGGTCATAACCTTTTTGCAGTTGTTATATTGTGAGAGCTCCCAAAATGCTTTGCTAAACCACATTAAGACTCCTGGTTGGCCCCAGGTAACAACTGATTTGATCTCAGTAGATTTAAGACTTATATCAAATTTAGGATTTGATATAAGAGTTTAATTGTGCTATTAGTGGCCATTGGCAAAATCTCTAGAGATGCTTTATATACAAGTACCATACTGGGCAATATTAGAAATTTGGGGTATTTACATATAATTTCTCCTATTTTAAGATTAAGATTTAAATGACCTTTGCCGTCATCTGACGCTCATGAAAACTGAATATTTAAATGTAATCTTTAGTGAATCTCAAAATTAATATTCTTTTTTTTCTGCTGTACATTACAATGTAGTGTATTATTTTTAATATAATAATATATAATAAAGTAATATTGGTTATTTATCAGTTATATTCTTGTCTTGACCGGCATGTTATATACACTACCATTGGCCACTTTTACAGTGTCACAAAAGATTTTATTTCAAATAAAGGTTGTTCTTTTGAACTTTATATTCACCAAAGAATGATGAAAACAATTTATTCAAGAGATTCAAGAGTTTTATTGTCATATGGAAACACTCTGTTATTTAATTAAATTCAGTTCTTACTCTGAGAATCCTCTAGCAGCCTGGACATGAATATTAGGACAAAAACCACATGTACTCAATACAAAATATACACAATTATGTATTAATGCAGTGTGTGCATATATAAGTGTGAATGTGCATTGTAGACATATAAACAGTGTATTTAAACATGTAAGCATACAGTATAAATATGCATTATATATATAGTGTTATATATAAATATTACATGCAGATAAATTGGTGTTATGTAATGTAAACATAAGCATATAGTATATATATATATATATTATATGTATTTATATTTGTATATATATGTGACCCTGGACCACAAAACCAGTCATAAGTCACACGGGTATATTTGTTGCAATAGCCAACAATACATTGTATGGGTCAAAATTATAGATTTTTCTTTTTATGCCAAAAATCATTAGGATATTAAGTAAAGATCATGTTCAATTAAGATATTTTGTAAATTTCCTACTGTAAATATATCAAAAAGTTATTATCATTAGTAATATGCATTGCTGAGGGCTTCATTTGGACAACTTTAAATGCGATTTTCTCAATATTTTGATTTTTTTTTTTTTTTGCACCCTCAGATTCCAGATTTTCAAATAGTTGTATCTCGGCCAAATATTGTTCTATCCTAACAAACCATACATCAATGGAAAGCTTATATATTCATTATATATTATTATGACTGGTTTTGTGGTCCTGGGTCCAACCCTCTACGCTCACCTTGGCAATATAATCGCCATTGGCTAGTACATTTTTTTGTTAACTCGCCAGACTGATATACTATTTTACACACACACACACACACACACACGTGTAAAATCTAAAATGTATTAGCCAATGGCTAATGTTAGACATTATTTAGTCGCCCAGAGTAAGATTTAGTCGCATTTGCGAGTGATTTACTCGCAATGTAGAGGGTTGCCTGGGTCATATATAGTATTGCAGTTTCCACAAAAAATATTAAGCAGCACAATTGATACTAATAAGAAATGTTACTTTAGCACCAAATCAGCATATTAGAATGATTTCTGAAGGATCATGAGACACTGAAAATTGGAGTAATGGTGCTGAAAATTCAGTTTTGCATCACAGGAATAAATCCCATTTTAAAATACAATACAACAGAAAACCAATCTTAAGTCGCTTGGGTATATTTTTAGCAATAGCCAAAAAAACATTGTATGGGTCAAAATTATAGATTTTTCCAAAAATCATTAGGATATTAAGTAAA
>NW_015628268.1:744752-758413 GCF_001515625.1 Sinocyclocheilus rhinocerous
GCCCATCCCTACTGGCGTGTAAAGTCTAAAATGTCTTAGCCAATGGCTAATGTTAGACATTATTTAGTCGCCCAGAGTAAGATTTAGTCGCATTTGCGAGTGATTTACTCGCAATGTAGAGGGTTGCCTGGGTCATATATAGTATTGCAGTTTCCACAAAAAATATTAAGCAGCACAATTGATACTAATAAGAAATGTTACTTTAGCACCAAATCAGCATATTAGAATGATTTCTGAAGGATCATGTGACACTGAAGACTGCACTAATGACTACTGAAAATTCAGCTTAATTCAGCAGAAAACAGTTATTTTAAATTGTAGTAATATTTCACAATATTACTGATTTTGCTGTGTTTTTGAACATATGATTGCAGCCTTGGTGAGCATTAGAGACTTCTTTCAAAACCATCTTACAAACCCCAGACTTTTCAGTCTTAGTGTATATCTAATTATATCAACGATAACAGAAAGTGACTGTTTACAGTTATATACACCCAATTATGTTAATAATGCAAAACAGAAGTTCAGCCACCTGCAAAAGTACATTTTAGACAAAAATATAGCTCAAATAACACCTTTTTTGTACAGAAGTAATGTAGGCCCTTTAACAAAAATATGAGCTCCACGTTTTTGCTTTTACACCTCCCAGAGTTCCTTGCCACATAGGCTGCATTTACACTGCAGATCTGGATGCCCAAATTGGATTTTTTGACTATATCCAATTTTTTTGACAACCCGCTTACACCTTCTTTTAAAAGTGACCTGTATCCGATATCTGCATTTACACAACACGGGCTTAACTTGACGTGGCTCAATGCATTAGACAGTGATATTAAAAGACCAAACTCTGCACACACTATTAATAAAGCATACTTTGAATAGAAAAGCAGATGAGTCCATAATATGAACGCAAAGTATTTAACTTATTGACAGAGCTCATAGAAACATTTTTAATGTGATAGGCTAGGTTCATCCTTACATCAAAATCATTAATTAGTACCGATTCTTCACAACAGTGATTATATACACAGATCCGCTGTACACATCTGCGGGTACTAATGGTCTAGCGGCAGAACTTGTGCTAAGTTAGCGGGTCTGGGTTCTAATCCACCCATGTATAGTTTTTTTCCTCATTAAAACCAAATGTGTTCATCAGTGAAGGTATATCAAGAGCAGGGACATGTTTGTGTGTATTTTTGTGATTTCACCCGAACGAATAGAGAGCCTCCACAACAGGTTATCAATAGATTGAAGCGCTTGTCTGTGCACGAGCCACTGTCACTGATAACAGTGGCAACGAGCACTCAGCATGATTTTAATAGCAACACTTTTCAGCACCAGATCGCCTCTTATTTAACGCATACGGATGAAATTAATACTCTACTAGTCAACTAGAGATGCTTCATTTGAAATAGATATATCTGTACTGCGAGATGTTTCAAAAACATTTTCATCCAACTCGCATAAGCAAGGGAGTATCCAATCTGTCCACTTACATGGCAAGCGCAAATGCACGTATCGGATTCATATCAGATTTATTTCCACATATGAATGAGGCCTGAAGCCGATCTGAGAATATGGGAATCCATGTGTTTTTTTTTTTCCTGCTTACACGTTCGTTGGCCATATAGGAAGAAAAAAAAATGGAATTGGGTCAGTTGAACCATGCAGTGTAAATGCGGCCATAGACTACTATTGCATTGTAAACACAATTTTTGTTTGTTTCTACTCAATCATAGACAAAGAGTCAAAATCTCATCTGTGGTAATTGACAGCATGTCACAGATGCTGTTGATAGAGCTTAAGTTGCACTGAACATGGAACATTCCTTTCTTATGTATGTGCATGTGTGTGTTTCAGTGGGCACAGATTACCCTCATCATTCAGAGAGAGAGACAGAGAGATTCAAGAGTTCTTTACATTGTCTGGCATGATGGGTTGGACGTGAGCCATTGGCTGGTGTCCAGAGTGGCTGTATAGCCTTAGTGTCACTGCTGTCATTGTAAAGAAAGTCTCACCTCATGAGCTCCCATGGTTCCCTCTTTAGTTTACTGTGTCTTATGGTTAAAGACACATTTTGCTGATTTTATAGGGATTTAAAAAAAAAATGCTGTCATTTACTTCTGTGGAAAACAAAAAGATGTTTTTTTTTTCATAACAGGCACTGAAGCTGTCGTGTGTCAAAAATTATAAAAAAGTACCATACAAGTAAGTGAGTAAACAAGTATATCACCACCTGCAAGATGTGTTGAATTTGTATTAATGCGAACATGAATGTACTTGAGAATTTACGCAAATAGCATTTGTCTGTTTCTCACACAAAGCTATCATATGGCTTCAAAACACTTGGAATATAGCACATATGTTTGGACCATTTTAAAAATATTTTTGGTGCTTTTGGAGCTTGACAGATGACATGAGAGTGAGTAAACGATTACAGAATTTTGACTTTTGATTACAAAAAAAGTGTGTTATTATAATAATGTTAACACATTCAAAAAAATCTCAAATTATGTTAACACATGTTTCTATGCTTGCATAAAACTGATTAAATAAGCTAAAGAGAAGCCAAAAGAAGAGCATACTACCATTCCGAAGTTTTTTTAATGTTTTTGAAATAAGTGTCTAATGCTCACCAAGGCTGCATTTATTTGAGTTAATAAAACAGAAAAAAATAGTAATATTGGGAAATATTTTCAATTTAAATATTTCTTAAAATGTCATTTATTCATGTGACGCAAAGCTGAATTTTCAGCATCCATTACTCCAGTCTTCAGTGTCACATGATCCTTCAGAAATCCTTCTGATATACTGATTTGGCATAATGTTGTTGTTATTATTATTATAAATGTTGAAAACAGTTATGCTGCTTAATATTTTTGTGGACATTGTGATTTTATTTCTATGATGATTGATTTAAATTAGTAATCAACAAATCATTTATAATATTAGAAATGTCTTTACTGTCACTTTTGATCAATTGCATGCATCCCTGCTGAATAAAAGCATTAATTTCTTTCAAAAAAAAAAAAAAATTTGTATAGTAGTGTAGATTGTAAGTAAAATGGAGATGTTTTGAAGCTGAAGCGTAAAATGTTCATGGAGTCCTATATTGCATACCGTCCACCCTAAATAGTAACTTGAATACAGTTTGGAGTGGATAGTATGCAAATTGAGATGCAGGAAGTGTAACATATGGTAAGTCTTCACAGCTCTATGGCAAAATTGATAAATAGAAAATTCATGTACTTCAGGTATACAGTGATGTAAACGTTTGTGAGCACTATTGCTTTGATGAGATCAGCAAAATGAAAGAAACGGGCATACAGAAGAAGTCAAGTAGCAGATGCTGCCGGTTTGGTCGTTTTGCTTATTTAACAACTTTTTCTTCACTCATTCTGCTGAATGATTTATCTTTATGATATTTTTTGGCCTTTCAACCAGCCACCATCTTTGTAGCAAGTTTGTTGATGTTACATGCTTATGTGTGTTTTGTGCCCATTATAGTTACACCGGACCTTTACATGATCCTTCAGAAATCCTTCTGATATACTGATTTGGCATAATGTTGTTGTTATTATTATTATAAATGTTGAAAACAGTTATGCTGCTTAATATTTTTGTGGACATTGTGATTTTATTTCTATGATGATTGATTTAAATTAGTAATCAACAAATCATTTATAATATTAGAAATGTCTTTACTGTCACTTTTGATCAATTGCATGCATCCCTGCTGAATAAAAGCATTAATTTCTTTCAAAAAAAAAAAAAAATTTGTATAGTAGTGTAGATTGTAAGTAAAATGGAGATGTTTTGAAGCTGAAGCGTAAAATGTTCATGGAGTCCTATATTGCATACCGTCCACCCTAAATAGTAACTTGAATACAGTTTGGAGTGGATAGTATGCAAATTGAGATGCAGGAAGTGTAACATATGGTAAGTCTTCACAGCTCTATGGCAAAATTGATAAATAGAAAATTCATGTACTTCAGGTATACAGTGATGTAAACGTTTGTGAGCACTATTGCTTTGATGAGATCAGCAAAATGAAAGAAACGGGCATACAGAAGAAGTCAAGTAGCAGATGCTGCCGGTTTGGTCGTTTTGCTTATTTAACAACTTTTTCTTCACTCATTCTGCTGAATGATTTATCTTTATGATATTTTTTGGCCTTTCAACCAGCCACCATCTTTGTAGCAAGTTTGTTGATGTTACATGCTTATGTGTGTTTTGTGCCCATTATAGTTACACCGGACCTTTCCATGTAACTGAAAGTGCCTTAGCCTCAGGTATCCCCAATCTCTTTGGACTGTTTCTGGCCCTGGTTTTATATCGGTGGAGTTTCTCGGCCCACTGGGTATGAGCAGTACTGTTAAATATCACAGTGTGTGCTGTGAAGCATTTCCTGATTCTTTGTCATGCACACTTTTGGCTCTTCTCCTCTCCTTCATGTCCCTCTCATTATAAAAACATGCAACTGAGAACATCTCAGTACGTGGCAGAAAACAAACCCTCCGCCACCTCGGATGACTAAATGAGGCTGGAGGTACTGTAATATTGTCCCTTTTCTTGTTCAGGAGCCATGTTTTCATCTGTGCCCTGAATCGATCAAAAAGATATCCAGCCTAATTGTTATTTTGTGATTAAAACACTGCATTAATGAGAGGATACTAATAGGAGTGCTTATGTAAGGGAGGGTAATGATAATAATTACTCAGATGACATTGTGATTTGGCATTATAGGCGCTGCTTCAGGAGAAACTGAGAGAGCAGAGAAAAAGGGAGAGGAGGAAATAAAGATGAGTAGAGGTGGAGAAAGAGGAAGAGACTATCTAGCAATCTAGCTATCTAGGCTATCTTGCAGTTTATCTAACATGTTTTGTCGTTGTATCTGACATTGTTTGTTCTATCATTCTATCTGTCATTCTTTCTATCATTTTATTGTTCCTTTTATTGTTCTATTGTTTGTTTTTTTCTACCATTCTATCCATTGTTTCTTTCCATTGTTGT
Source organism: Sinocyclocheilus rhinocerous (assembly GCF_001515625.1). Lineage (NCBI taxonomy): Eukaryota > Metazoa > Chordata > Actinopteri > Cypriniformes > Cyprinidae > Sinocyclocheilus > Sinocyclocheilus rhinocerous. Next base: position 749,766 of record NW_015628268.1, read on the forward strand.
ATTGTTCATTCTGTCATTGTGTCTATCGATCTACTGTTCATTCGGTCTGTTCTTTCGTTTTATCATTCTATCTATCTTTCTAACTTGTTTTGTCTATCATTTTATATAATTCTATCTGTCATTCTGTCTATCATTTCATTGTTCTGTCTATCATTTTATCTTTCTATCAATCGTTTTATTGTTCCTTTTATCATGCTGTTGTTTGTTCTTTTTACCATTCTATCCATTATTTGATGTATCGTTCATTCTATCAGTGTCTATCCATCTATTGTTAATTCTATCTATAATTCTGTTGTTTTATCTTTCTGTCTATTATTTTATCTACCATTTTATCATTCTATCTGTTTTTCTATCATTTGTTCTGTCTATTGGTCTATCATTCTATTCTGTTGTTTATTCTAACATTCATTTTGTAGTCCATTCCATTGTTGTTTCATTCTATCTTTGTATATCATTTGTTCTATCGTTTGTTCTATCATTCTGTCGTTCTATCTATCATTCTATCATTTTATCTCTCATTTGTTATATCATTTTATTTTATTTTATTTTATGTGTCATTCATTCTGTTGTTCCCTTTCAGTCGGTCACTCTCGACGTCACGTCGGATGAATCTCCTCTCATTCTGAGAGGATTTACTCTTTCTCAAAAGTACAGATGTTATGTATGTGTCAAATTCTGGCAAGCATTTTCTTTGCAGCTCAAACATACCGCTTTTCCACTGGGGCTGGAGCCGGTGCTCAGCCGAGATTGGCACTCATTCAGAACCGGCTCGCTTTTCCACTGGCAGGGAGCAGAATCCTCTACGTCACCAACATATGACAGGAATCGCTTATTATCTCTTGTGGAAGGAGAGCGTTGGTCTCTTCTGCCGACCACTGCTGAACTGACTTATTTAATTGTTGTTGTTAGTGTTGTTAATTGACCAGAACTCCGACGGCTTTTAAAAATGGGGCCTTTCAAACTGCGGTCTGTAGTGGAAGCTCCACCTACTGATGTCATAGGTTCACTTGTTCAAGACCAGCAATGTTTTGGAGCCGGTTTGGAACCAGGATCTGGGCACCGGCCCAGGATTTTTTTGAGTGGACTTTTTTAAAAGCACAGCCCGGTTCCCAATTGGGGTCCGGCTCCGGCACCAGCTCCGGTGGAAAAGCGGTATCAGAGCCAATTAATAAAGCCCTCCATTCCTTTCTGTGTTTTCTCTGTGTGCGGTGGGATACTACTGCCCTCATAAATAAGCATTGAGCGACCACTGCACAGAGGAGAATTATTTTATGGCTGCACTTTCGTATCTTATGAATGGGTCAATTAACTTTGAAATGTTGTTTCTTATAATTCCGTAAGAGAAATAAAATTGGAATCACATGAGACCGTTGTCATCTGTCGACAAACGGTAAGAGTATAAAGTTATACAATTAACATGATTTACATACCTCAGATCATTTGATCTTATAAAATCTGTAAATTATAAAAACAAAACATAGTTATAAAAACTGTTGTTCTGAAAAGACTTTGCTCTTCATTTGATCTCAGTGCTGTCTAGGAGAACTATTTGAGATATTAAAGAGATCTCAGTTGTGGCTTTCCTTTCCTGCAGATACTGTAGTCATCTAGCCAGAGCTTGTCCATCTATTTATGTGTGCAGGTTTGACCAGGTTGGTGTGTTCTGACAGCACTAACGTGTGATTTGGTGTGACAGCCTCCTCTTATAGATCAAACACCACTGGAGTAAAAGTGTGCCAGTGAGAAGTCAGAGCGTCCTCTTGCCCTCATGAAAAAATAAATACATGTAATATAATCATTTGGTCCTCAATGCTTTTCATCTACTGTTTTCACCTTCATTATATTTAATTTGTAATTAAAATTTGTAATGACAAACAATGTATGAGAAATGGAAGTATAGTATAACAGTATAACAATATATCAAAAATATATATCAAATATTGGCATTGATCAGTGTCAGTATATTAAAATTATATATTTAAATAAAAATTATTGTGCCCGAGCTGATAAGCAGAGCGCGCTGAGTGGATTGAGCGCGTGGCTGCACAGATGCGCGAGCTTGTTGTATGAATAATATCTCACAGACATCACTGGAAAGTTTGTAGTTTGGTCGGATATGTCAAAAGCAAGTAAGTAAAACAATGCACAAGTTACTAAAGTTATTTGACGGTAAGGAGAGCGAGAGAGAGAGAGAGTCAGAGAGCGCGCACTTCTGTTGCATGATCTTGATTGCTGTTCGCTCCATTAGCGCATGCATTTGGATTAAAACTGAATCGTAAATATAAAACAAACACATCATTATTATTACTATTATTTTGTTTCTGTACCCAATATTGAAAAAACATTACAAATGCTGTGAAAATACAGGTATCGATATCGGCGAGTACCAAAAATGAAAGTATCGGTATCGAACTCGTTCTGTAAAAAGTGGTATCGGTGCATCCCTAATTAACACACATGCTAGTAGTTTATTGTCAGATACACACACACACACACCACAAGTCTGTTGTAAATATCGCCATGGTCCAAAGATTGCTAGTGATTCTGTCTTTATATAGCTGTTTTTGGTTACCACGGTAACTCGGCTGGTCTGCCCCTGCAGTAGCACACAAAGCCTGCACATACACGCACAGACGAAGAACTAAAAAGCCTATTTTACCTAATAAGGCTAATAGTTTAGCTTCAGCTACATGCGAATATGGACACATTTGGATTTGTGCCTAATGAGAGAGGTAAGCCCAACTTTACCTTACGTTCTTTATAAATTAATTTGTTTTGGCTTGTTTTTTCTTCTGGGTGGGATGCCCCCAGACCCCCCTACAAGGGTTATATTTACAACTGTAATGATTTTTACTCATTTATAATTGTAGGGAATTAACCGTATACTATGTCACCTTTTTGACCTCTGAGTTTGCAGGTATGCATTTTATTAATTGCTATTTCTCTTGTTTTACATTTAAAATGTCTAACCAATTTTAAAGGGTTAGTTTACCCAAAAATATGTTGTCATGTTGTTCGAAAACCATAAGACTTTGAAGATGTTTTTAATGAAACCTGAGAGGTTTCTGTCTCTCCATTGAAAGTCCGGGTAACCAAAACTGAGAAGATTAAAAAAAAGTCATAAAGGCATCGTAAAAGGAATCCATATGAATCAAACGGTTTAATCCAAGTCTTGTGAAGAGATACAATCACTTTATATGATGAACAGATTTGATGTGATGAGCACATACATAGAGTGCATCACATATGGTAACCCTCATTGGTTCTCATGAATCATGTACACACTTCTGTGTTTACTATATGTGATGCACTCTGTAAATAGAGCATTTGATCATTGTTTAGATGTAAATATAAGCCTGAATTAAAACTGTTCATCATATAAAGCAATTGTGTCTCTTAACAAGACTTGGATAAAAACGGTTTGATTCATATGGATTCATTCAACGATGCCTTTAGGATCGTCTAAGTTTTGGTTACCTGGACTTTCAGTAGAGGGACAGAAACCTCTCGGGTTTCATTATAACCCTTTTAACTCCTTTAACATGAGATCAATTTACTTGAAAGGGAAAATTAGAACATAAACTTGAGAAACTTGAAAAGCATAAATCTCACTCAATGTTGTTAGGTTATTCCTTAAAACAAGGAAAAAAGGGCTCAGAATGGCCAAATATTGACCATTGAAAAGAATTTACTGTAATTTAGTTACTAGTCATTTAGCATGTGTTTTTACAGTAGATTAATTGCTACAACAGTCTTCCTGCAGTAACCTGGGATTAAGTCTTGTGCTTCAGGGCACAGTGGTAATGAGGACAGTGATTTCAGTAAGTCTGCAGTTCAAGGGTCACAGCCAGCTGGGATCAGGCTATTTTAACTATTCAGATACTTAACCATTAGAATACCAAAAGCATAAAGTGGTTTATTAGTGAAATATTAATTTGAAAGCCCCAAGTATTAAAATTTTCATTATAACTCATCCCACACTGTTAGTCTTGACATTAATTATACTTTAAATTGTGTGGCTTGTGAGAGCTCTGTTGTTACCCTTCTAAGTGAGTGATCGGACTTATGATTTTCACATTAAAAAATAGTGTTTTTTTATGTTTCTGAAAGAAATCTCTTATGTTCACCAAGGCTGCATTTGTTTAATAAAAAAAATAATAATAATAATAATATTGAAAATAATTAAATATTGTTAAAATTTAAAATAACTTGTCTATTTGAATAGTCTTCAGTGTCACATGATCCTTCAGAAATCATTCTGATATGCTGATCTGGTGCTCAAGAAACAATTCTTATTATTATCAATGTTGAAAACAGTTGAACTGCTTAATATTTGTGCGGAAACTATGATACTTTTTTTCAGGATTCTTTGTCGAATAGGACATTCAAAACCACAGCATTTATTTCATATAGAAATCTTAATATCATTATAAATGCATTTACTGTCGCGTTTAATCAGTGTAATGCATCCTTGCTGAATAATAGTATTCATTTCTTTCAAAAAAACTCAGAGGAAACTTTTCAATGGTAGTATAAGTACACTGCGGGAGACACTCGAGTAATTATTGCACTGCAGTACATATGTTTTGACGTTAAAGGTTTGTTTAAGATTATTAGCAAATCTTCTTGTCAAAACTGCCTTGTTTAAGCAGGCACAATACTGGATGATATGAATAAAATATTCAAATGCAGTAAAGAAGCTTAAAGATAGTGTTAATCAGCTCTGATCAGCTCAGATCAGTTCTTTTCAAACATATTGGTTCCAGATGCTTGTGGGCATTAGCTCATACTCTGATGGCAACCCTCTACATTGCGAGTAAATCACTCGCATATGCGACTATGACAACGTGATTAATATTCATGAACCCTCGGATAATAGTAGTAGTAGTAGTATCTTTTAATAATAATTACTATTACCTATGTGGGTTTAGGTTAAGAAGTGTATAACTATCTGTATATAAAAACAATTGAAGTCTATGTAATGTCCCCATTTAGATAGCTAAGTAAACGCACGCGCGTGTGTGTGTGTGTGTGTGTGTGTGTGTGTGTGTTTAAAATAGTATATCAGTCTGGCGAGTAAACAAAAAATTTTACTAGCCAATGGCGATTATATTGCCAAGGTGTGCGTAGAGGGTTGGATGGGAACGGTCACAGTCGTCAATATGTGTCAATAAGTGTGTTTAGAGATCCCAGAAGTCAAACCTTCAATCCATGAATCCCTCTATGTATGTGATGATATTTAATAGGCTGAAATTACAGTCATACTAAACAAGTAGCGTATTTAAAAAAATCTTAGCTGTGATTATCAGTTGCATGACATTTTGGAAAATAAAATAAATGGATTTCAACTACTTGCAGACACTCTTCTCTCTGTCAGTCAGAGGTGGTTTTTTTTTCTTTTTAATTAATTTTTCAGTCAGGCTCTATTTCTAGTAACTGGGACAAGTTTGTGGTCACTGGGCTCCAGGCATCCAGCGAATTATGGTAATAAAAAAAATTCTGCAAAGTTGTAAAATGGAGTCCTCTTAATTACTGCCATGCTCCTGCATGAAGACACAAGCCCTGATTTAATTAACCATTTGACAGCTGGGAAATCTCTTAGTCCTTTAATTACACTCATATCCTGCAGTATTACCAAACTAATGATTTCATGATTTTTCAAACTCTGGTCACTTCAATTTTATCCAGCGTTAGATTTTGACAGAGGTCTTATCGGCATTTTGGCATCTTACACTCAGTGTCAAACTATCTAGAAAGGTGCTGCCAACTCTTGTAGCTGAACAAAAGTTGCTCATTAATGCAAAGCTCCTTTGATTACCTGCAGGTATCACAGTCTTTTCCTTAAGATGACAGAGACGTAGAGATGCTAAACTTCTTTGCTTTTTCCTGAGTTGTAAATGGGCCACTTTGAGAAAAATGGGGTTTCACAGGGGCAGGATCAAGTCCCCAAGATGATGATCTGGTTCCATATATAGCAGGGCTGTCCAAACTCGGTCCTGGAGGGCCGGTGTCCTTCCTGCAGAAGCTCCAACCCTAATTAAACACACCTGAACCAGCTAATCAAGCTCTTACTAGGCATAGAAACTTCCAGGCAGGCGTGTTGAGGCAAGTTGGAGCTAAACTCTGCAGGACCGAGTTTGGACAGCCCTGATATATAGTATGCTGAGTGTAAACATAGATATCGCTAATGTGGCTAATTCTGTGTCCATCATGATTCAAGGGTGAATCTGCCTGGTCCACACCTGTATGTGTGTGGGGGTGGGGGGGGGGTTAAGTACTATTGATTATTTTTAGGAGATCTGTGTTGCCTGATGTTGCACTGATAGCTGATTTTATTTCTGTATGATTAATGGACCCTTTTCACAAGACTGTGATGACGCGTTTAACGGTCATCTGCATCGTAAATCCTCGAAAGTTTTTCATATTTGTATTTTGAAAAAAATGTATGTACATTTATAACACTATTCTATCACCTTTGCATCAAATTACAAAAAAAACAGTTAACGCTAATGCGAGGGTGTTTCTAATGCAGCGTCTATGGGAGGGACGGTAAATTTGACATCGTTCTCTCTTCTGACTGCCGGCCGCAGTCTCTCTCAATTTTTTTTCTTTTATTGAAAGTCACAAAAACACTATCGTGGAGTTTTTCTTTTGCTATTTGAGCAAATGGGAGTGCAAAAAATATATTTGTGGTACTCTCCCATTCACTGCTATTCGAGTTAACCCAACTATGACGACGGCTGCTGAGAAACCTGGAAATGTGAAAAGGGTCCATGTACAGACATTTCAACACTGTGTTCTGTGTGGAGCTTTAAAAGCAGAACATCAAAGAAAAAATAGTGTATTATATATATATACTGCTGTTCAAAAGGTTGGGATCAGTAAGATTTTTAGTGTTTTTTAAAGAAGTCTCTTCTGCTCATCATGGCTGCATTTATTTGATCAGAAATACAGAAAAACAGTAATATTGTGAAATATTATTGCAATTTAAAATAATGGTTTTCTATTTTAATATACTTAAAATCTAATTTATTGCTGTGATCAAAGCTGAATTTTCAGCATCATTACTCTTCGGTGTCACATGATTCTTCAGAAATTATTCTAATATTTTTTTTGGAAACTTTTTTCAGGATTCTTGATGAATAAAACTTCAAAAAGAACAGCATTTATTAAAAATATTAATCTTTTGTAAGTATATACACTTCCGTTCAAAGTTTGGGGTCAGTAATTTATTTATTTGTTTTTGAAAGAAATTAATGCTTTTATTCGTCGAAGTCATGGCCTAATGGTTAGAGAGTCGGACTCGTAACCCAAAAGTTGCGGGTTCGAGTCTCGTACCGGCAGGGGTTGAAGGTGGTGGGGAGTGAATGTACAGCGCTTTCTCCCACCTTCAATACCACGACTGAGGTGCCCTTGAGCAAGGCACCGAACCCCCAACTGCTCCCCGGGCACCGCAGCAAAAATGGCTGCCCACTGCTCCGGGTGTGTGTTCACGGTATGTGTGTGTTCACTGCTGTGTGTGTGCACTTTGGATGGGATAAATGCAGAGCACTAATTCAGAGTATGGGTCACCATACTTGGCCGGCTTGGATCACAGGTTAAAAAAAAAAATTTAAGCAGCAAAACTGTTTCCAACATTGATAATAAATCAGTATCTGGGTTATGCAGTATCTGGGTTATATCTGAGTTATTGCGGGTCACAGTGGATTGTTCAGAACAGAGATACACCTTATCAACAAACGTGCTGTAGTCTTAGGTTATCAATACCCCTCATTGATCCGTGAGTCCTTTTCCCTCTTACCCAAGCATTTTTCTCACTGCTCTAAATGTGAAGTGATTGGGGAGAGGGTTTTTTGTTATTGGGAGGGTGGGTTGTGTAAGCTCCCCCAGGGTCCGCAATCTCCCATGGGACAATTTAGAAGCTGTGGTGCTGAGACTGCAAGCGTTTAGCCTCTCTTATCAGGGCCTGGCCCTGCTGATGTGCACACCATACACACGCATACGCAGGTGCACCCCACCGGTTCGTTGTAGATCTCCCAGATTGCATTGGGCCATTGACATTCCATCAAGTCCCATCAGCACTTGCTTCACTTGGCTGAAGCTCAGAGAGCTCAACTCAGCCCAGGAGCCAAAATGTTACGATGTTTTCTGTGGATCGCACAACGCATCTTTGTGTAGACAGGGGTATTGACATGGAGGAATATGTATTACTGTAAGAAATACTGACATGGAGAAACAACTATTACTGTAGGAAATACTGGACACTTGCAGTTTTAATGACTGATATCCAAGTATTGCTGTAGCTCTGAAGTACAATAAACGTACGATTGCTGCACAAATGCACAAAAAAAGAGAAAAGTGTTGATATGTTTAAGTCCAGTAATGCTGATGTAGCCTCACTGTGGCATATTGTGCATTTGCTGTTGCTCCGATCAATACAGAAGCTCTATAAAACAGAAAGAACTCTCAGTGCCTGGTCACGGTAATGTGATGCATGTAGTCCATTGTGGGCAGTATTCCTGGAGTACATACATACATATACTGTACATACTGTATGTATGTATATATATATATATATATATATATACTGTATATATATGTTTGTGTGTGTGTGTGTATGTGTGTGTGTGTGTGTGTGTGTGCGCATT
>NW_015628268.1:758668-773253 GCF_001515625.1 Sinocyclocheilus rhinocerous
TATATATATATATATATATATATATAGTTTATATTTTATTTTATTTCATTTTATTTTTTATTTTATTTTATAAAAACAAACATACATAAGCAAAATAAACATGGATTGACCCAAAACTCTCTCACACTGACCAAAGGGCCACCCTTGTTTTTTAAATTTTTTAAAATTTTTATATTGCTATGAATATGTGTGAGTGGAGTGTTTAATTATGCTTGTGTGTGCATGCATGTCTGTTTTATGAAATGCGAACAAATGATCACAGTTGTGGTTGAGTGTGTTGAAGTCAGCTGATGATAATCTACTTCCTAAAGCCCACTTGCAGACGAGCAGAAAAAAAACACTGCATCTCTTCTTCCCCTCCATCATTCCAGCACCTCTCCGCATTTCCTGTTTTCCCTTTCTCCATCTTTTCTGTTTATACACCCATCTCTCTTGCTCATACTCTCCATTTCGGTTTCTCTCACTAGGGGCTCTCTCTCCATCTGTTCCGCCACTGTTTATGTTCTTTCTTCCTTCTATCTTCTCTCTCTCTGCAGAAATGCTGAGGCGGCAGCAGTGCTCTGACTGAATTAAGATTGTATGATTGATGTGCAGCACTCTGAAACGAGAGCGAGAGAACGCGAAGGAAGCCGAAATGCTGGAGGGGAAGGAAGGAAGGCTGAAAGGGAAGGATAAGAGATCAGGGTGGAATAAGCCACTAAAAGCTTTTTAATGTATGGCAGACAGACAGAGAGAAACATGCAGATGTCAGGGTGTGAAAGGTGCTGGATTTGACGTTAAAGACTGGAGAGAAAAAGGCATATGTGGAAAGACTGAAGGAAAAATGGAGAAATGAGAGAGAAATTGAAGTGGAGAGAGTGAGTGAAAAGAAGGCCTGTCAAAATGACCGACAGACTGTAAAGATGCAAATAGAGTGAAGGCGTTGTGACAGAAATGATGAGTGAATGTCTGTGGAAAAAACCTGTAATACTATATCTGAAACATATAAATACACACACCATGAGGCTCCTATCCTCATATACACTCACATTTTCACAGTGTTGTTTGGAAGCGAATTGGGAGACCAAAGGATAGTTTTCAAAAAAAGAACACTTTTATTCAGCAGTACAAACTTTTGTAATTTTGCTAAATATTTTGATTCTATTTATCAAAGAGTCCTGAAAAATGTATATCATAGTTTCCACAAAAGTAATAAGCAGCAAAACTAATCAATGTTTCTTGAGCACCAAGCTTTACCATTACAAGAATAAATTGCGTTTTAAAATATATTAGAATAGAAAATAGTTACTTCAGATTTTAATTATATTTCACATTACATTTTCCATTAAATAGATGCAGCCTTAAGCATAAGAGACTTTGTACAAAATAATAATAATAAAAACAAAATATAGCTGCAAGCAGCAATTGCGGGGCCAAGCACTCCAGAGGAGTTTATGCAATCAAAAGTTATTAGCATTTTTATTAATGTGATTATTAATGGTTAATGAATGTTTTATTACTCTTGACCAATAGGTGGCGCTGTTACCAAATTGATGTGGTATGGTCAGTGTGAGGTGACAATGGCACACACAAAGTTTGTTGTCATTATAACACACAGCAAGTTTGGTCTCAATACGACAAACCTTTGTGGAGATATAGCCTCACATCCATTTTTACGTGCTTTTCGTAGAATTCCTTCGTGCGTTATTCGAGAAGGGTGGGACGAATCAACTTGAATTCCATAACTTTTTGCCAGCATGGTCTGAAGATGATCTGAGCCAATTTGGTGAGAATCAGACAAACCGTCTAGGAAGAGTTCGAAAAAGTAGGTTTTACGAACAATTAAAAATAGCGAAAAAAAAATGACGCTAACGGATACAATAGGTGCCACTGCACCTTCGGCGCTTGGCCCCTAAAAACATTCAAGCTTACCATTCCCAAACTTTTTGAACGATGGTGTACATCGTTCAGCAGTGCATCTGCTATATTTATATTGAATATGAATCAGATTTTACATCCCTGCACATTAGAGCCGCTATCATCCTCTTAACTAACCTTTAGAACGATACACATGGTGAGATAGTAATTTTTTGATATAGGAAAGATTAAGAATATAAAAGCACACAAATTTGTGGAGAAGTCGTCGAAAAACAAGGCGGGGAGAGGCAGAGTTTCAAATAAAAGAGAAGTCCTCCTTTACACTATTACATAATATATAGCTCAATTTATTTCACAAGTACAACTACATTTTATTTTCCATAGGATTAGATCAGTTCACTCATGTTTTTTGGCAGTTTCCAGCAGGTTGTGGAAAATGAGCAGGCAATTATGTTTATATTACAGTCACACAGATCATAGCTGTAAAGAAGAATGCCTTGGATTTGTGGTTGAAACCAAAGTATGTATAGAGGATTCACTATATAATCTATATCAATATCACAACATAACAAACAGGACCTCAACCAGAACAGATCAATATGATCACCGGCAGCAAACACATATATGTTTCAAATCGATGGATGGTGTGTGCTGCTGTTTCTATGTACCAAATATATCTGTTCAAGTAAGAGTGGAATCTAGAGAAATGCTTAAAGGGATAGTTCCTGCAAAAATTTATATTATTATTATTTATTTATTTATTTGATTTTGTGAAGATATTTTACAAACTGTTTTTGTTCATATAAACTCAGCAGGATCTAAAGCAACGTTGCTTATTGGATATTTTTAGCATTATCTTTTGGGTTTCATAGAAGATAGTCATACAGGTTGGGGATGAGATGAGGTTGAATAAATGGTGGCAGAATTTTCATTTTTGGGTAAACTGTTTATATGAGTATGTTTGTATTGAGTGTAATGTTAATCTGGTTGCAGAATCAGGATCTTTCTGCATATTGCATCAGTGAAACGGCCCTCATGTGTGTGCAGTTAGCATCCAGCAGTCAGCTCGGTGGCTAATACAGGCTTATTGCAATGAAAACCATTAAAGGGATCCATGATGAAGGAAGAAAGCTATAGAGAGGCAGTTAGAGAGAGAGAGGAAATGAGAGAAGAGGGTGCTAAGACAGTGGAGTAACAAACGAATCTCTGTGAATCAAGAGTCACTTAGACCTCTAAAGACCCAAACGCAACAGGATGCTGAAGAATTTAACGTCAATAATAATAATAATAAACAAAAAAAGAGAGCGACAGTGAAAGAAATCGGTTTCAAGGAGGAGAGGAGACTCTTTAATCTGTCATGTATCTATTTTTAGTGTAGCGAATATGGAACAGGAGGGGGAATTCATAACTGAAGGCTTTTTAGCATGATGGATCACGCACACGCTCGCTTCAGGTCCCTCTGCAGGAAAAACAGAGCAATCGAGGAGAATCAGAATCAGAATGAGATTTATTGCCAAGTATGCTTACACATACAAGAAATTTGTCTTGGTGACAGAAGCTTCCATGCATAGACAAAATGACAGTGACAAGACAGATAATAAAATAAGATAAGTGAATAAAAATAAATGTAAATAAAATTACACAATAGGCAATATATGCATGTACAGATGCTATATACAAATGCAAGGGAATGTGAATAAGAGGTATGATATGCTAAATAAATATAAGTGTAAATAGTGTTGTGTGTTGCACGTTTATTGCACAGTGGAGACATTTAAACTGTTCATGAGGCCTGAGGAAAGAAACTTTTCTTATGGGTGGATGTTCTGGTGTTCATTGCTCTGTAGTGCCGACCAGACGGCAACAGTTCAAAGAGAAAGTGGCCTGGATGTAAGGGATACAGCTTGATTTTTCCAGCCCTTTGCCCTCACATGAGTACAGTTCTTGGAGAGTGGGAAGGGGATGACTCTCTGCAGTCCAGACTATCTGCTGTAGTCTTCTGAGGTCTGATTTGGTAGCCAAGCCAAACCAGACAGTTACAGAAATGCAGAGGACAGACTCTATGACTGCGGAGTAGCACCTGTGAACTTCCTCAGCTGGAGAAGGAAATAAAAGGCCCTATGTTGGGCCTTTTTCACAATGAAACCTATGTGAGTGTCCCATTTCCAGTCCTATTAGATGGTAGTGCCCAAGAACCTGAATGACTGCCACAGTACTGTTCAGAATAGTGAGAGGTAGTAATGCGGGAGTCCACAAGTCGTCAAATAAAGCGTGCGCATCCATAATAAAATGTGCCTCACACGGCTCCGAGGGGTGAATAAAGGCCTCCTGTAGTGAATCCATGAGTTTTTGTAAGAAAAATATTAATATTTCAAACGTAATAAACACTTTTCTCTCACTTCCGGTATTTGTCATATGCGGAAGACGTTCTGGCGGATGACGTAGCACGTCAGCGTTGCGTGATTAGTGACGAATGCGGAGAGAGAACAAAACAAAACGCCGGTCACGAATTAGAAGTACAAACCGAGGATTTGCAAAGAAAAACATCGGAGGATTTCGATATAAACCAAGAGGAGACTGGTTTTCCTTTGCTAAAGTAAGGAAACTTTGCTTCCTTTGCTCCTATAAACAAACTCGTGAGACTAGCATATCTCAGAGGCGCGCTGCGCATACGTGCTGCGTCATCCGCCGGAAAGGCTTCCGCGTATGACAGATAGCGGAAGTGAGAGAAAAGTGTTTATTACGTATGAAATATGGATATTTTTCTTACAAAAACGCATGGATTCACTACAGGAGGCCTTTATTCACCCCCCGGAGCCGTGTGAGGCACGTTTTGTTATGGATGCGTGCGCTTTATTTGACGACTTGTGGACTGTTCAACTGCAACACGCACTGACTGCAATGATAGAGATTGGAATAGCCAGGACAATTTTTAATATAACTCCGACTGGATTCGTCTGAAAGAAGAAAGTCATATACACCTAGGATGCTTCGAGGGTGAGTAAAACACAGTCTAATTTTCATTTTTGGGTGAACTAACCCTTTAACCTCTCTTCTGTATGCAGATAAGTTGTCATCTTCGATGAGGCCAATGACTGTGGTGTCATCTGCAAACTTCAGAAGCTTAACAGAGGGGTTGTAGAGGTGCAGTCATTCATGTACAGAGAGAAGAGCAGTGGGGAGAGCACACATCCCTGGGGGGCACCAGTGCTGATGGTACAGGTATTGGATGTGAATTTCCACAGCCTCAATAGCTGCTGTGTATCTGTCAGAAAGCTGGTGACCCATTGACAGCTAGAGAGAGGTACTGAGAGCTGGGTTAATTTGGTCTGCAGGAGAACAGGTGTTGAAACCAGAACTGAAGTCCACAAACAGGATCCTCACATAAGTTCCTGGAGTGTCGAGATGTTGCAGGATGTAATGCAGTCTCATCATGCTTGCAGAAGAATGTAAATGTTTACAAGAATGAAGAAGGAAAACTCGCACGGCGAGTAGAAAGGTTTACAGTTGATGAAGAGCACTTCTAGATTAGGCCAGTAGTACTCCTTCAATGTTGTTACATCAGTACACCAGCTTTCTCTGATATAAAATCATATCCCATCGCCTCTTGTTTTCCTGCTGATTCTGTGTTGCAATTCGCTCTGAAACAACTGGAAGCCTGGCAGATGTAACACGCTGTCCGGAATGGCTTTGTTCAGCCAGGTTTCTGTAAAACACAGAGCAGCAGAGTTTAAAAAGTCCTTATTTGTTTGGGAGAGGAGAAGTTCATCCATTTTGTTGGGGAGGGAGTGTAGATTCGCCAGATGGATACTAGGCAGCGCAATTCTTAAGCTCAGTTTTCTGAGCCTGACCAACGCACCGGCTCGCTTCACACACTTGCGCATCTTGGAGACAGGAAAACCACGGTGTGCCAAAGAAGAAATAGAGAATGGGAAAGTGAGTCCTCTGTTGGCAAGAGCCCTTGCTGAGTCTTGTGGATTCTTTCTTTTAATTTGTAGGGTTGTTTGTTTTATTTCAGTTGAAATGTGATCATCTCATCAGCTCCATTTCTCCCTAAAGCACATTGTCACCTACACCCTTTCCAGCATGTCTGTGTATTAAACACATGCAGTTACCTGCACCGAGAAAGTCCTGTCAACTCAAAGGTCAAATTTACAATGAGATTCTCATTTTGATTTTTAATGCAGGAAGTGGCAGAAGTGTTTATTTGAGCTTGATTTTTTTAGAATAAACGTGCAAACAAAAGTCAGTCATTTTATCTTTCAGTTGGCAATGTGACAAGGAAATGCGTCGAAGTTGGAACCAAATTACAGAAATGCACAACAATGTAATATGGAAGTGCAGACAATGGAGGTTACATGACTTGCCGCCCGTTAAGCTGTGCCAATGCAAAGTTTCTAAAGCCTGGAGGACTAAATGACCGTATTAGACGTCTCTCCTCTCCTCTCAAGTGCTTTCTGATAATATAATATGGAGTTTTTAGTTGTGAGCAGTCAAGCATCAATATGCTGATGCTTGATAATGCAGTGTGTGCATTGAAAGGGAGTGTACAGTACTATTGTGTGTGAGGAGATGGAAAAAGTGCATGTAGGGACAAGAAGAGGTGGTCATGGGAAGGTTATAATGACACTAATGAGGGCAAATAGAAAATTACAGTTGGGGTGTTTACGATGCATATACTGTATTGTATATTTTATCATCTATACTGTATGTATATTTTATCGTCTATACATTTGGGGGGAAAAATGCCCTCAGAAGTCAGCTGAATCTGGCAAAACCTCCCATTAGGGACATCCTTAATGGTAAAAATTATTAATATATGCTCAGCTAATCAGATTCTAGTTTGCCCAATCGAGAAAAAGCTTTTTTTTGTAAATGTTGAAATTAATATGAACTAAGATTAATAAATGCTTTAGAAATATTTTTCATAATTAATTCATTTAGGAAGTGGACCAATGTAAAGTGTAAAGTCTAACTGTAAAGTGTTACCAATAATGATAATAATAATAATAAAATGGAACAAGTCTATTTAAATATGTAAAAAAATAAAGCCATTTCTTTACTTGCAGGGTTTTGCAGTCTTGAACGGTCCTTTCACCCACACAAGTGATTTGTACCTTTGTTTGGAGCTGAAATGGTACAGACTTGGATGTTTTGACAATTGGAAACATATTTGTAACTTATTTACCTCTAAATGCAACATATAAGTTCCTTAAGGTGTAAATATGACCCAGTGATAGTACAACCACAGCAGTTGTAACCTAAGTGTTCACAAATATACTCTAACTGTACCCATTTTTCTGACAGCGTGTAAGAAGCAGTGGCGGCTCGTCGGGGGAGACGGGAGGCACAGCTTCCCCATAATTTTTAGGTGAAAATGGGAGGAGGACGATTTAATGTTAAAAAAATTCACAATTAATTTCATTTCATGTCTCAGAATGTGTATTTTTTATTTGTAATTTCACAGTTGTAATACCATAACGTGAAAGCGCCGCTTTTCTATCGCGAATGTGCCGAATCTGCTGATGTAATTACAACCGCTAATGATAGAGAAGGGGAGGGGGAGGGGGAGGCCGGGTGAGTGCTGAGCTCTAGTGCCTCCATTGGTAAAAAAAAATGAGCTAATCACCATCGAGTGTTCACTTTCAGCGCTGAGGAGTGTTGAGAAAAGAACCCTTGCAAGGGAGGCTAGCCTCCCTTCTGATATCAACCAATCATCAAAGTAGACTTGTGCCGGTATTTGGTAATGCCATATATCACGGTAATGAATATGCACGATATTGTTATCGTGGGCACTTCTAAATACCGTGAATAATTATATATTACAAATTATTCAGAATTTTGAATGCATTTTAAGAATACTTTTCCCATAAACTGGTCAAAATGCACAACACCGCTGTATGCAGCGTGAAAGAGGCATGCGCACTCTGATGTAAACAAGCGTGGACGTGAAGCACATGGCAGAACATGTGAGAGACGCTCTGGATGAAAGCGCACTTTCACTCTCTGACAGCAGATGGCGCTAAACTGCAGAAATAATAATAATAATAATAATAATAATTCATTTAAATGCAGCCGTTACCCCAGAAATCCTGTAAACAAAGCAACTGCACTACTTTCTGTTTCTGAATCGTGTTTAAATGATTTAAACAGCCATTCAGATTTGTGCATTTGCTATGATGTTCATCACAGCGCCAAATACTTAAATATTTAGACCTAATAGGTTATTTATTTTCAAACTTTTTTTACATTTTAATCTGGACTACAACATGCCCTAGATATTGTTTGAAAGTGATTTGATTCTTTATTGTTCGGTCACACTTTACATTAGGGCTTCATTAGTTAACATTAGTTAATTCATTAGTTAACAAACTGCCAATGAAAAATTCTTCTGAACATTCATTAATCTTAGGTAATTACAATATTTAATAACACGTTGTTAAAATCGAAAGTTGCAACTGTGTTATTTAATGAGCTAACATGAACTAAGACTTGTATTTTTTAAACAAAGATTAATAACTTCTGTAGCAAATGTAGCTATTGCTCATTGTGAATGTTAATGCATTAACTAAGGTTAACTAATGAGGTCTTATTGTAAAGTGATACCTATTGGTCTTTATAGTTCTTTTGCACTTTAATCTGTGTAAAACTTTTAACTTTATACATTTTTCTGTATTGCTTTATTGCATTTAAATGTTCAGTTATTTTTGTTATAAGAAAAAAGTTATTAAACCTGTTATACTGTATTATGACAGCACTTTTTTTAAAACTAAATTTCAACATCGTGATACCAAAAAGCCATTTTAAAGTGATTAAGCAAATAATAATAATAATAATAATCGGCAGGGATCCCAGACCAGTACAATTAGTGTGCCTCCTCTATTTTAAAACCCACGAGCCACCACTGGTAAGAAGGGGGAATATATATGGGGGAAAACATTGTATATCTTTGGCTGTGTTGGATATGTGTGCAAACTTTTTAATTAAAGCAAAAGCGATTGAAAGAGGGACTTGGCACCATCACTACCTCTTATTAGTCTAATACACGTTTAAACTGCTGATGGAGAGATGCAGTAGACTCTCTCAAATGCTAGCCAACTCTCCATTTCACAGCTCTTCTGCTTTTCTCTCTCTCCCTTTCTCTGTTGCCAGCTCTCTCTGCCATTCCTTTTCTTTTCCTCCTCATTTAAATACATCTACATTCTCATTATTTCCTTCTGTCTTATTTTTCTCTCCTCCTCTCTTTCAGTCACCATCGTTGTCTCACTTGCTCTCTATCTCTCTATCCAAGTCTTAAAATTGATATGTGAATTATTAAGGGCACATTATGAGCTGTGGACAGCTTCACTACTGCAACTGAATATTATTTTTCAGGAACATATCATCAGCGTTGTGCAACTGCATGATTAGTAGGTAGATACAGACACAGAGCGAGAGAGAAGACTGTTGAAATGAGAAGGGAAGATTTGCTTTCACGCTGAAGGAAACATCTGTGTTGGTTTAGTAGTTTAGTGTGCAGCACTCTGCATGATCTCTATTCGTGGTTTCTGCCGTGAAGGGTTTACGCAAATGCTCCACGTTGTGTTTCTCAGAGCAGCCACTCCACACATGCTCACTTCACATGCAGTCTCATGTTGGCTGCTTCATCCACAGACCTGTTTGCCTGATAAGCAAACTAAAGGAGGTCCAATGGGGTCCTTCATATAAGCCAGCACCAATCTTTTAAATGACTTCATGAGATGCGAGAGCAACAAGTCTGTACTCCTTAAGTCCTATGATTTGTGGTTTCTTTGGGATGAGGATGATGGTGGAGCTTTTGAAGCAGCAGGGAACTTTGCACAGCAGTGATCTGTTGAAGATCTTTGTAAAGATAGGGGTCAGCTGGTCAGCATAGGTCTTCAGACAGGCTGGTGAAACACCGTCAGGGCCTGGTGCTTTTCTTTGTCTTCTATTTCTTAAAGACCCAGCACACATCCTCTTCACAGATCGTAAGTACAGGAGGGAGGGAGAGGGGAGTGCTGGAGGTGTGGAGGTGTAATGTCAGAGTGTTTTTGGCCTGATTATACAAGACACTGTCCCCACATGCAGGCAGGCATGTAATGTGTTATTTGTATTTTGGCAGTTAACAGTTGAGGTTTGCTTTGGTAAAGTCCTCAGGAATAATAATAAGAGAGTCCGAGTGTTGTTGCTCCTTCAGCGTTGTTACATCAGTACACCAGCTTTCTCTGATATAAAATCATGTCCCATCGCCTCTTGTTTCCTTGTTGATTCTGTGTCGCAATTCGCTTTGAAACAGCTGGAAGCCTGGCAGATGTAACACGCTGTCTAGAATGGCTTTGGTCAGCCAGGTTTCTATGAAACACAGAGCAGCAGAGTTTAAAAAGTCCTTATTTGTTTGAGAGAGGAGAAGTTTGTCCATTTTGTTGGGGAGGGAGTGTAGTTTCGTCAGATGGATACTAGGCAGCGCAATTCTAAAGCCGCGCTGTCTGAGCCTGACCAACACACCGGCTCGCTTCTCACGCTTTCACATCTTGGAGCATTTGTGGAGAAAAGGAATTTGCAAAGATGGAGACAGGAAGACCACGGTGTGCCAAAGAAGAAATAGAGAATGGGAAAGTGAGTCATCTGTTGACGAGAGCCCTTGCTGAGTCTTGTGGATTCTTTCTTTTAATTTGTAGGATTGTTTGTTTTATTTCAGTTGAAATGTGATCATCTCGTCAGCTCCATTTCTCCCTAAAGCACATTGTCAGCTTGAATCTAGAGCACATAAACCATTCTTTAAAAAAAAAACCTACACTTTGTCCAGCATGTCCATGTGTATTAAACGCATGCAGTTAACTGCACCAAGAAACTCCTGTTAACTCAAAGGTCAAATTTACAATGAGATTCTCATTTTGATTTCATGCAGGACGTGTTTATTTGAGCTTGATTTT
Source organism: Sinocyclocheilus rhinocerous (assembly GCF_001515625.1). Taxonomy (NCBI): domain Eukaryota; kingdom Metazoa; phylum Chordata; class Actinopteri; order Cypriniformes; family Cyprinidae; genus Sinocyclocheilus; species Sinocyclocheilus rhinocerous. The sequence goes on from NW_015628268.1 coordinate 769,459, forward strand.
TTAGATTAAACACATGTACACAATAGTTAAAGGTGTGTGCAAACTAAAGTCAGTCATTTTCTCTTTCAGTTGGCAATGTGACAAAGAAATGCGACGAAGTTGGAACCAAATTACAGAAATGCGCAACAATGTAGTACAGAAGTGCAGACAATGGAGGTCACATGACTTGCCGCCCGTTAAGCTGTGCCAATGCAAAGTTTCTAAAGCCTGGAGGACTAAATGACTGTATTAGACGTCTCTCTTCTCCTCTCAAGTGCTTTCTGATAATATAATATGGAGTTTTTAGTTGTGAGCATTCAAGCATCAATATGCTGATGCTTGATAATGCAGTGTGTGCATTGAAAGGGAGTGTACAGTACTCTTGTGTGTGAGATGATGGAAAAAGTGCATGTAGGGACAAGAAGAGGTGGTCATGGAAAGGTTATAATGACACTATTGAGGGCAAAAAGAAAATTACAGTTGGTTTGTTTACAATGTTTTCTCATCTATACTTTTAGAAAACAAAATTGCCCTCAGAAGTTAGCTGAATCTGACAAAACCTCCCATTGGGGACGTCCTTAATGGTAAAAATGATTAATACATTTTTTTAATGCAAATACTTTGTTGTAACAAAGTTCGTAGATCGGGAAGAAGGAGGCGGGAACCGGCGAACATTTAAACATAAAACTTTAATAAATAAATAAACCAACACAAAACGAAAGTAAAAGCGGCAGCCCCTCACGGACGACCTCCGTGTAAAACATAACAAAACAACAACATAAATAGTCCAGGTCTGGTCCTCTCTCGTCCTTCACTGTCATCGCTCCTCCTTTTATCCTTACAGAGCTCCTCCGTGGGACTCGAGACCGGTGAGTGGCGCAGGTGTCACTCATTATCATTTATTCCACCGGCCTCGCTCCGTTCCCACGGCTCTCAGCCCCTCCCCACTCGTCACAGTTGTCTTTTAGGGATAAGGCGGTTTGGCTAAAGGTTAGTTCTCACATAGCCAAACGACATAAGCTGCAATGTGGACTAGAGTTTGTTTTACTCCTAGAAGTTCTTGCTCCGCTAATCAGATTATAGTTTGCCCAATCGAGAAATAGCTTTTTTTTGTAAATGTTGAAATTAATATTAACTAAGATCAATAAATGCTTTAGAAATATTATACATTCTTCATTTCACCATCTTGGAATTATAATTATAAGGTTTACTTATAATTTGTTTTAAAAAATGAAATTAGTGCTGTAACAATATATCAACATGGTATATGTCGAGGAGAGAACTGGCCCCCTGACTGAGCCTGGTTTCTTTCTCCCAAGGTTTTTTTCCCTCCATTTCTGTCACCTTTGGCTTGCTTAGTTGGGGACACAATTTCTGGGAACATTGTTGAACTGAACTGAGTTGGACGATTACATCATTGAATCAACAATGAACTGACTTTAACTGATAAACTGACTATTTCTATTGTCCTCTTACATTATCAGCTCACGTTTTTCCTGTTTAACACTGTAAAGCTGCTTTGACACAATCTGTATTGTATAAAGCGCTAAAAAAGAGAGAAAAAAGAAAGAAACACACTGTTTCTGATATTAATAAAACATGACGGCAAATTATATTTGAATGGATTGTTATTGCTGCTTCCATAGACATCAGTGTGTATTTTACAAACTCTAAATGTTTTGTTTTACTGGTACTCATGTGTATTTAAAAGTCTGAAACCTAAAATAAGTTGTGATATATGACGAGCGCTGAGCGCGCCTGTCTCTGGCTCAGCATCAGCCAAAGCGCGAAATCACAGTTTGAATCTGGCAGTAATGAGACGTCACAACATTCTAAATCTCATATGTGGGACCGTACTCCCAGGGCCACAGAAATAACGATCCCACATGTGGGACTGTACCACTCAAAAGGTTAAACTGCTGATGGAGAGATGCAGTAGACTCTCTCAAATTCTAGCCAACTATCCATTTCACAGCTCTTCTGCTTTTCTCTCTCTCTCTTTCTCTGTTGCCAGCTCTCTTTGCCATTTCTTTTCTTTTCCTCCTCATTTAAATACATCTATATTCTCACAGTTTTCCTTCTTTGTCTTATTTTTTCTCCTCCTCTCTTTCAGTCACCCTTGTTGTCTCTCTTGCTCTTCATCTCTCTATCCAAGTCTTAAAATTGATATGTGAATTATTAAGGGCCCATTATGAGCTGCGGACAGCTTTACAACTCCAACTGAATATAATTTTTTCAGGAACATATCATCAGCGTTGTGCAACTGCATGACTAGTAGGTAGATACAGACACAGAGCGAGAGAGAAGACTGTTGAAATGAGAAGGGAAGATTTGCTTTCATGCTTAAGGAAACATTGTTTAGTAGTTTAGTGTGCGGCACTCTGCAGCATCTCTATTCGTGGTTTCTGCCGTGAAGGGGTTTACGCAAATGCTCCACATTTCCATTCTCAGAACAGCCGCTCTGCACATGCTCACTTCAGCGCTCGAATGGTTACTATGGATACCACTTTAAGTCTCCCAGAATGCACTGTACTGTTAGCTATGTTAGCCCTGTGCTAACTGTGTTGGTGATTTCAATGAGCTCTGAATAAATAAGTATGTGTGTGTGAGTGTGTGAGTGTGTGTGTGTGTGTCAAAGGAATGAGTTAGTCATAATGTGAGCGCTGAGAGTTTTTTTTCTTTGCTTCACAAAATAACTGATGTACTTTAAACAACTTGAGTTACACTGTATGCAGACAGATTGAGGTGAATTCAGGAGCCATGTTCACATGCTTGCATAATGCATATAGAATGAGACTGATATGGTCTGCTATATAGAGTCTCATACTTGAGATGCTGAGGACCACACACTGTATAAGTGTTTTTTCAAAGTTGCAAATAAAACACTTTTTTTTTAGTGTTTTGCAAGAAATACAGTTTCTTTCTACTTAAAAATTGCATGTTTTTTTCAGTGTGTTGCTTGTGTCAGACTCTGGTCCGTGTTTTGTGTGTGTAATGCTCCTCATGTGCCTTTCTGTGTTTCCTTATTTGGTCATTTTCCTGTCCTTGTTTAGTTTAATTATGATTCCGTTCAGCTGTGTTCTATTAATTACCCTTGTATTTAAGTTCCTGCCTGTTCAGTTTCCCTTTTGTCTGGTCTACTCGTTACGTGGATGTGTTTCCTGCTGTCTCCTGTGTTTATGTACCCTGTGTTCCATGGATTAAAGACTGTTTCGTATATTCCTCGTCTCCTCCTTAGTTCCGGTTATCCTCGTGTGTGTGTCGTGACAGAAGACCAGACTGAAACAGTAAGCAGCGCCCCTTCTCCTGTGTTTTTATTTCCGTTTTTTGTCATCTTTTGTTTTCCCTTTTCTTCTCCCCACGGTATGAGGACCGCCCCGCTGTCAAGCGCGCTGGCTGCGCCGTTGTCATGCCCGCCGGCCGCGCCGAAGACAAGCCCACGTGCCGCTCAGAAGTCAAGTTCGCCGGCCGCGCCGTTGTCATGCCCGCCAGCCGCTCAGAAGTCAAACATGCCGGCTGCTCTGAAGACAAGCCCGCCGGCCACTCAGAAGTCAAGTTCGCCGGCCGTGCCATTGTCATGCCCGCCGGCCGCGCCGAAGACAAGCCCACCGGCCGCTCCAAAGACAAGCCCACCGGCCGCGCCGTTGTCATGCCTGCTGGCCACGACTCACTCAAGCCCGCCGGCCGCTCCGAAGACAAGCCCGCCGGCCGCGCCGTTGTAAAGTCTGCCGGCCACGGCTCCCACAAGCCCGCTGGCCGCTCCAGAGTCAAGTTTGCCGGCCACTCCGAAGTCAAGCCCGCTGGCCGTGGCTCCCC
>NW_015628268.1:773372-807837 GCF_001515625.1 Sinocyclocheilus rhinocerous
GCTCCAGCCCCAGAGCTCACTCCAGTGTCGGCTCCAGCCCCGGAGCTCGCTCCAGTGTCGGCTCCAGCCATGGAGCTCGCTCCAGTGTCGGCTCCAGCCCCGGAGCTCGCTCCCCGAGCTCCCTGCTCCACCATGGCCTCCCGAGTCACCTGCTCCGCCATGGTGCCCCGAACTGCCAGATCCGCCATGGTGCCCCGAACTGCCAGATCCGTCATGGTGCCCCGAACTGCCGGATCCCTGGAGGCCTTCCGTCTGGTAACCCTGCTCATAGAGGCCTCCAGAGTGCCCCCCCTTCCCCATTGGATGTTGTACGGCGCGGGACGCGCCTTCCAGTAGTGGGGAGTTATGTCAGATTCTGGTCCGTGTTTTGTGTTTGATTTGCTCCTCATGTGCCTTTCTGTGTTTCCTTATTTGGTCATTTTCCTGTCCTTGTTTAGTTTAATTATGATTCCGTTCAGCTGTGTTCTATTAATTACCCTTGTATTTAAGTTCCTGCCTGTTCAGTTTCCCTTTTGTCTGGTCTACTCGTTACGTGGATGTGTTTCCTGCTGTCTCCTGTGTTTATGTACCCTGTGTTCCATGGATTAAAGACTGTTTCGTATATTCCTTATCTCCTCGCTCCTTAGTTCCGGTTATCCTCGTGTGTGTGTCGTGACAACTTGCCATTAGTTCGTAAATTATTGTGAAATTTACTATCCATTTCTGAACAAAAATTGTTTTTTTCAGTGCACAGTGAGAAACAGGATATGATATCACATTCTAGGGCTTCTGTATTTAATAAATAATAATAAAAATAAATAAATAGCTGTTTTAAACTCAAATCATGACGCTAAGACTGTCAGTCAACATTATAGAACTTCAAGAGTAAAATATTATATTATATTATATGATGTTAACAAAATTGAGGTTTATGGTTAAGAACATACCAGTGGGATATAAAACAATAAGTAATAATAATTATAATAATAATAAAATATTTTCTCTGAAAACATCTAATAAAATATTATCTTCTTCTAATAAAATTCGAAAATACTTACATTGTATATAAGTATAAAATGTGTGTGTGTGTGTGTATATATATATATATATATACATATACACATATACACATAGTATCAACTTTTCATGACATTAAAAATATTTAATTAATCAAAGTTATTATAAAATGTTACTAGAGTGTGTAGCAGTCATCGCAATGACTGCATGTTTTTGTGTCTGTGTGCTTATGTGTGTCACACACATGACATAAGTGGTTATGACAAGTGCTGAGAGTGTGTATCAGTGCCAGTGGCAGCTGGTAAAGAGACACACAGTAACTGGATAATGAGTGCTCTATTTCAGCCAGGCTGAATCTGTCTACACTCATCTGTTTAATACAGCCCTGCAGCCCTGTGTGTGTGTGCGTGTTTATTTTTGTATGTATATCTGTGAGCCCAGGCATACAGCTCTGTATCACTCACACTTGAATGCACATGGTTATTTAAACTCTGCAAGAAGACATTATATGTGCATGATTTGTTGTTGTCCTATTGTTATTTTCTGAATACTTTTATTCTTAACATTCTAGAATGATCAAATTAATATTTTGACATTATATATATTTTTGCAACATTCCAAAGTTCATACAAGTTTTAGTTTGCATAGTGATTTAAAAATACTTTTTGAATTGTAAATATGTTTGATATGATGAATCCAGTTTTTTTTAACCTTAACTCTGCCTCTTACTCCATTTGAGTGGATGATTCTGACCACCATCATTGCCAACTGCATCGTACTGGCTCTTGAACAACATTTACCAGATGGAGACAAAACTCCACTGTCAGAACGACTGGTAAAGTGGAACACACACACACATTCTTAGTGAAATCTAAATGGGGACATTGCATAGACTTCTATTGTTTTTATGTACAACTAGTTATAAGCACTATAATCTACCCAAAAATGAAAATTTGCTAAGAATTGTCTCACCCTCGGGCCATCTAAGATGTAGATGAGTTAGTTTCTTCATCTGAACAGATTAGGAAAAATTTAGCATTACATCACTTGAACTATTCCTGTAGCTATATTTGGGGACAACTGTACACCCAGATCCTGATTTGTAAAAATGGTACAAAAATTAAGTAAACAAACTTTAAAGTTAACTAAATTTTCAACAAAAAAAAATTTGGGGGTGAACTACTTTTTGAGTAGGTACACAAACAGTAAAAGAGTAGTTAAAACTTACTGTTCAAGTACACATAGGACAAGTTGAGAGTCATCTGTAACTACAGGGACTGTTTGAAAGTATCCACAAAGATTCACAAATTTTGATAATCACAAAGACACAAGCACTGAGAATGTTTTAAGTGAAAATTCATTTTCTAATAATCCCATCTGTGGTTTTATTTCTCTCGCAGGAAGATACAGAGCCCTATTTCATTGCAATTTTCTGCTTCGAGTCGGGCATTAAGATTCTTGCACTGGGATTTGCCTTCCACAAGGGCTCCTACCTGAGAAACGGCTGGAACGTGATGGACTTTGTAGTGGTGCTCACTGGGTGAGTTATGCAAACACACACTCTAGTGTCATAGTAAAATAGAATGAAATAGAATTGGAGCTGCTCGATTTATGAGTCAATATAAACAATTATTAGATGGCTCTCTGGAATACTTGATTCTGATTGGTAGATGGTGGCATTCTAATGTCAAATATTTTTGTATAATTATTTGTATTTTCTGTGGAGTTAGTGGCTCTTTTTGATCGATTCATTAAAAGAGTCATTTGTTCATGATTCAAAGTACAGTAGTCATTATTTTTATGCAGCCAGAGGTGACAAAGCAATACAAAATGTGTTTTACTTAGAATTTCATGGCCTTTTTAAGTTCATAACAAAATCTGTAGAATGCCTAATGACTGGCTGACTGCACAGTGTCTGTAACATGTACTAAAAGATGTACTTTTCAAATGGCCTAAACTAGCCCAGAGAAAGTCACGCCCATTCTGGAACTGTGTGTGGGAAGCAGTGCTATGTACACAGCAGAGGTCTGGTTGGACGCTGGTTCCCTCATGCCTTAATGAGCACTTTTTCTCACACACACATGCACACACACACACACACACACACACACACACACGCATACATGGATTCTCAAGCAGGTAGATCACAGCAGCACTGTAGGGAGCAACCATCAGGGCAAGTCTGAAATGTCACCTCACAGGAAAGCAGAGAGAGAAAGAGAGAGAGAGACAGACGAGTGTGTTGGGGGGATGTGTTGTAGTATTGCAGTGCTAAAGAAGGCAGGGCCATGTGATTCCATTACGCCATTCCCTTGGGCTTTGGAATATTGGAAAATTAGAAGGAGAGAGAGAAGGTGTTGGTTTATGTGAAAAGGCGTATAGCTGGAGGAGGAGGAGATTAGAGGCTAATGGAAGAATTCAAGATGGAGTGAAAACCTTTAATTTCCATGTTGGTCCCAGTTAATTTATCCTGGTTAGTGCTGGTTTGGTGCTGGTCTTGCTGGTGGAACAGGAAAATTCTGGTCGACTAGCATGATCATTATAACTGACTAAAGGAGACTTGCTTGTTGAAGAATTAGTGCACCTATCTTTGTCATCATTTACATTTCTTTCATACGTGGAACAAAAAGTATTTTTTGTCAAACTGCTCTTTATAATAAAATGAAAGTGAACCGTGACACATTTGTCCATAGTGTCACTGATTTGTGTGGGGAAAAAAGCAACTTGGACATTCCAATAAATATCTTTTTATATACAAACTTTCAAAAGTGTGGGGTCTGTAAAAAAAAGAAATAGAAATTGATACTTTTATTTAGCAAAGATGCATTGATTTGATCAAAAGTAACAGTAAAGACCTTTATAATGTTATAAAAGAGTTCTAATTAATTTATATGCTGTTCTTTTAAACTTTCTATTAATAAAAGAATCCTACAAAATTTATCATGGTTTCCACAAAAATAAATGTTGATAATAAAAAGAAATGTTCCATGAACCTCAGCAGCAAATCAGCATATTAGAATGATTTCTGAAGGATCATGCGACACTGAAGACTGGAGTAATGATGCTTAAAATACAGCTTTGTCATCACAGGAATAAATTACATTTTAAAATATTTATAAAAATGGGGGGAAAAAAGAAGACACATATATTAAATTGTGATAATATTTCACAACATTACTGTTCTACTGTATTTTTGATCAAAGCATAAAATACTTATTTTTGAGAAATTGATTTTTAGTGTAAGAAAGAAAGCCTTACAGGTTAGAAACGATATAAGGTGAATAAATGCTGATTTTTTTTTTAGTGTACTGTCCCTTTAAGAAGACTAGTAGGGACACCAACATACCAGCATTCAAAACACACCATTTGCTAGTCACCAGCAGTGTTTGTCTATTCAACAGGGAACTAGTGAAAGTAGAAATGAAGAGGAGGAGGGGAGCAAAACTAGAACATGGAGGACAGAGGTGGACGGGGAGAGGAAGAGAATGAGAACGAGGGAAACGTAAAGGAGCAGGGCAAGCGCGCATGTGTGTGCTTTCGTAAGCTGCTGCAGTAGCCTGCTTTTCACTACTGCAGATGATCAATCAACTAGCCCTGCTTTTAAACATGGGCAGATCTTCACACACACACACAAACAGCTGCAAAACTGAACATGGCTAATCATTAACTACATCCTCAATACACATTTTTACTCACCGTCGAGTTCTGCGTGTGCATATTGGACACATTTGTAAGCCAGCAGTATCTCTGTTGTGAGTATGTGTGTGTTAGAGAGAAAGAGCTGCACTTTGATGATAAAATGCATCCTCCTCCATGCTACTTCCTGCAGCTTTGATTTCTATTAACAGTCAGACTCATACACACCTTTACCTACTGAAACAAACACGTAGTAGGGATGGATACCGAAACCCGGCATTTAATCGGCATTCGTTCCTCCCTAAAACCCAAACTTAACGTCAGAATCAGCTCAATCTGTGATTGTTGTAAGATGCCGTCTTTACTGTTGCTAAATTGCGGGACATGTTGATAATAAAACGTTGAAAGCACAATCCGCACAAGAGACGCTGTTCCCGGGGCTGAAATGTGTGCACGCGGCGTGCTCCAATACGGACTAACAAATTACACTTTGAGCTTCGGGTGTATGTCCAAACGATCAAATACACACAAAAATATGTCAAAATGGCCAGCTTGGAGAGTATTCATTTAAACAGAGTTTATGTCTTAAGTGGACGTGAACAGTTGGGAGAAAATCCGATGAGTGTCAATGTACGTATAGGCCTAGTGTTTTAAAGCTTAATTTGTGCCGGAACAAGCCGGATCCTGATCCGTCACCTCCGAATTTGTCCGAAATCTGATCCGGCACCTCATTTGACAGATTCCCTCCTCACGCGCCAATGAAAGACGCTTGTGTTGACCTATAGCGTGCATACATTTCATGAAAAAAAACTTCTGTTATGAGCAGGCTTGCCTAGCATCTACATTTGAAACAACAAACTTGAGCGCGCAAAGAGATGCGACGTGGCTGCTCTCACAAACCCGAATGCACGGGTCCAATACTGATACACATGCGTTTTCTTTCTCAGATGTTTACATTTAGTTAAGACAAAACCGACTGTGCTTACGAGGATAATCGCCAGGATGGCCATTTTGCCGTAATTTTTTGTGTGTATTTGGCCGCGTAAGCACAACAAGCTGCGAAAAATAACTAAATTTGGTACTCGCGAGGCGGCGCGATATGCGCGCTATGGACGTGACTGTGAGCGTATAGAAAACTCCCTTTGGAGCACGCGAATGGCTTAAACTTAAAAAGATGTGCAAATGATAGAGTTTTGTGACGATGCAACAATGACTCGATTAGGCAAGTGACAATTCTGTCGACTGTCCCGAAACCCGAGCAAAAGTCTTATATCGCAGCGTGCAGTAGTGCAGACGAGATGTGCTGTTGTGAAGCCGCTTTGAGAGTGAGAGAAGACCAGCCAGAGCCCTGACTTAAACCCAATTGAGCATCTCTGGAGAGACCTAAAAATGGCTGTCCACCAACGTTTACCATCCAACCTGACAGAACTGGAGAGGATCTGCAAGGAGGAATGGCAGAGGATCCCCAATTCCAGGTGTGAAAAACTTGTTGCATCTTTTCCAAAAAGACTCATGGCTGTATTAGATCAAAAGGGTGCTTCTACTAAATACTGGGCAAAGGGTCTGAATACTTAGGACCGTGTGATATTTCAGTTTTTCTTTTTTGATAAATCTGCAAAAATGTCAACAATTCTGTGTTTTTCTGTCAATATGGGGTGCTGTGTGTACATTAATGAGGGAAAAAAAATTAACTTAAATGATTTTAGCAAATGGCTGCAATATAACAAAGAGTGAAAAATTTAAGGGGGTCTGAATACTTTCCGTACCCACTGTATATATATATAAAAAGTACCGATAAGAATACCGTTAAAGTACCGAATCGATAAGCAGTATCGGTAAGAGTAGTAATACCATTAAAACCTTAACGATACCCATTCCTACATACACATACTGTCATGTTGTGTCCCTCGCAAAAGCGAGTGATCCTGTATTTTTTTTCTCTTTCTGTCCAGAAGAATTTTATTTTATTTTGTTTTGTTTTTATTTGGTAACACTGTATTTTACATTGTAAATGTTACATGTACTTATAGCAATAAAAATAAATTATGCATAATTACATATAACTAACCCTAACCCAAACCCTCATACTAACCCTAACCATATACAGTACATACATGTAGTTAATTAATATTACTCAGTACTTAAATGTATATTTACACTGTAAAAAGGACACTGTCAAATTAAGTAACCATTTACTGTATTTATTTATTTTAGTTGTAAGCGCAAAAACTCGTTTTTGTCACAGGCTACAAAAAGGTGAAAAAGTTAATTGCGAATTTTTGTTTTACAATTCAAACCTTTTTCTCGCAATTTTGAGAAAAAAAGTCAGAATTGAGAGATATAATAGAATTGCAAGATATAAATTTGCAATTTGAAGAAGTAAAGCATGAACTGTGAGATACAAAAACACAATTGCGAGAATGTCACAATGGTGAAATAAAAAGTCACGATTACCTTTTTTTACTTTTTATTTCATCGTGGAAACAAAAACAAAAAAAAAAGAATTGCGAGATATCAACTCAGAACTGTAAGAAAAACAGTCAGAATTTTGAGTTGCAGATACCTTTTTTTAAATCCTGTGGTGGAAACAAGCTTCCATCCGTTTTAGTTATATTTAACCACTTTTATATTTTTACCATTTTATTTAATTAACATAAGATTATTTATTAAAATATTACAATTTACTTACTTATTTACTAATGTTTTACTAACACAGGCCCTTTCTTTTAGACCATTTATTTTTCTATTTTAAGTGACCCAGTGGCATATGAGCAATCAGAATAACATATCAGCTTTGTTTAATTAAATTTTGTGATGTGATGTTTTCTCAATAGTCCTGATTTAATGACAGGCAGTTAACTGGCGCTGGCCACTGTAGGATTACTGCTTACTGCTTGCACAGTTGTTCAGTCCACTGCCAACATTACCAGCTGGCAGAAGCTTTTTCTTGGTCTAAAAGTTGGTTCACAGAGCCAATTCTTTCCTCATACTGCAGCCATGCAAAACAAACTCTTTAAATATGATTATTTTCTAAAAAGTGTGGGGTAATGTCAGTTATAATGCTCTGAAGATACCAATATAATATCTATAACTGATATAATGAAAACTGGCTGCTATGCTAGTGTTAGATTGTTTCAGAGTTGCTTTGTGTTTAAATAGAATATAGAACTACTATTAGATTTAGTCTGCAAATAATTACCAGGACATTGGACACTTATTTCATTTCATTGTTCCTTCTCACATGCTTAGATGTTTAGCCGTGGTCATCCATTTTTTCAGTGTCTGAAATTCTCTTTACTGTCAGTTGAATGCGAATGTTGGTTCTGACAAAGGGCTGTGGTTGCAATACTCCCCTGAGTGTCTCTCTATCATCTCCAAAACTCTAGTTCTACATTTTAGTTTCACTTCGCAGATTTTACATCAAGACGCCAATGAAGCTTGACAGCAGAGAGACAGACTCTCATGACCTCTGAGTAGAATTTGCTTCTGGTCACGGAGCGGTCACTGGTCGCAGCGGACAGTCTGAAAGAGCTCATGTTGAATCTGCATTTGAGTAGTTGACAAATAACAACATGAACTTGTTTTTTTTTTTTCCAACATCAGGATTTTCTTTAAAAAAATCAGCGAAAATATGCAAATATGAATAATACTATACTACTACTAGTATTACTATTAGTTCATTTTAATATATTTCAATATTTTATAGTTTAAATTAATTCTGCACCATTTAGTACTACTTCCAGTTTGATATATGTATCAAAGCTCTCGCTCTCTCTCGCTAGTATTATCATTATAATATATTATTTATGCTGTATGTAATTTATAAAAAATTTGAGTAATACTTTGTTTTTTATTTTAATTTGAACTTTTTTTTAATTCCACACCATTTAGTACTACTTATTGTTAATATACTACTAATATACTAATTGTTATTGTTAATATAATATTTTCTGTGTGTGTGTGTGTGTGTAAAATAATTTTGATTATTTATACTGCACAGTATACAGTATAATACACACAAATATGAAAATATGAATAATACTATAATACTACTAGTTTTACTATCAGTTCAATTTGATATATTTTACAATTAAAATTTTTGGTTTTTAATTAATTTTGCACCATTTAGTACTACTTCCATTTTGAACCAATACTGTTATTAGTTCTCTATCATACTTTGTATTACCAGTTCCACTGCACGTGTTGCCCATGTACAGCTCTTACTTGGCAGATTCCTGAGTCGTGACTGCACTGGCTATTGGCTGCCTGCTCCGTGCCAATCTGTGACTTCACTACTGGCACACAGAGTGAAGAGAGACAAAGAGGAAGAGAGTGAGCGAGACCAATGGAATAACACCATGGATTAGTCTGTAGAAGATTTCTGTTTCTGGGCACACCTTAGCGCTGCCATGCGCAGCTGTTTCCATAGCAATGTTATGTAATAAGAGAACCGTGGAAGGCCAGAGAAGACACCACTCGCTCTGCTTTTCTTCCTGCTTATATTTTACTCCCTATGGTTCGCCGTCTCCCTCGGTCTACACTCACATATAGTCACTTATTTTAATGTTATGGAGGAGAGGAATGTTTAATCATAAATATGGACCAATATGAGCGGCTACATTGGGCTGGAACGACATGGAACCGCATTGACACCTTAAAAAAAAGACATTTATTTGCATTTTGCGTGTTGTTGTTGAAAGTTCATGCATGCACCAGTCTAGTTTATGTTTGAACCAGTACACTGGTTCACCAGTACACACTGTCTCCATTTTGTGAATGTACTCACTCAAAAAAACCTTTACAATAAGCATTATGCTTAATTATGCATGTTATTTCGAAGTTTACTGTCATAATCCTATGGAATATATCAGTTTATGGAAGTAAAATGTGTTTCACAATCACTTCGAATAGCAACTTATACAGTACTGTTCAAATGTTTGGGGTTGATGTTTTTAACAGAAGCCTCCTATGCTCACCATGGCTGCATTTATTTTAGTAAAAATAGTGAATAATTGTTTTCTATTTTAATATATTTTAAAATGCAATGCATTTCTCTAATGGCAAAGCTGAATTTTCAGCATCATTACTCCAGTCTTCAGTGTCACATGATCCTTCAGAAATCATTCTAATATTCAGATTTGCTGCTCATATGTATTTATATATATTTACTTATATTTATAATTTATATTATTTAATTTAATTAATTTTTTTAAAGCAGACTTTAACTATTATTAAGTATCTTGGCAGTTCTTTTTTGTGGTTTTTCTTTCCTAAGGCATGAGTTAGAATCTGACTTGCCTCTTACCCTGATCTTCTGCTTCTCCGCATCATTTCCTGTCCACTCTCTAATATCACTAAGAGTTCCAAAAGGACTTAAAATAGCAGTGTGAGCTTCTGTGCTTGTGTCTACATGTGTCCAGGAAGTTATGTCTGTGTTAAAGGAACCATTGTGTCGACCGGACACCAGGTTAAAAGCGTGTTTCAGGAATAGATGCACGTTAAGTGAAGTGTGTTTTTGTGTGTTGATGTTAGAATAAGTGTGTTTCAGGGTGTGTGTGTGGTTAATGTCTATATGGAGGTGAAGGAAAGGATGACTTTCTGTAAATGACTAAAGCACAATAATGATAATGGAAGTGATGGCAGTGGTACAATATTTACACAGGTAGAAAACCTCTATCTCTTTTTCTTACACACATGAACATTCTGCTTCTGCTGTGTGTGCTGTGAAGTTGCTCTTTATCTTGAGAAGGCCACACACATGCTGGTTGCCACATAAGGACAGGTGGGAAGAACGACAACAGAAAGTGAGTGCGAGAAAGAGGCAGTTTAGGCCACCATGCTCTCAGTAATGGATGGAGACTGTGTGTGTGTGTGTGTGTGTGTGTGTACAGGTTTATATATCCTGGTGGGGACTTAAACCTGAATACACACAGACTCATGGGGAAAATTAAGACTAAATTATGGTCCCCACGGGTACAAAAGCTTATAAATCATACAGAATGAAGTCCTGTGAGTGGTTTAGGTGTAGGGTTGGTGTAGGGCAATAGAATATACTGTAAAAAAGTACAGTAAAAAAAGGTCTGTACAGTAAAAAAACCATTACGCCTATGGAGAGTCCCCACAAGGATAGCTGACCAGACATGTGTGTGTGTGTGAGATAGTGAAAGACTGCACCAGTGTGTTCTGCAGTAGTAAAGAGTGGAAGAGGTTTCCATGTTTCTCTTACTCTCATTTTTCTTTCAACACAAATGTAGCAGTGCAAGTGGGGACTAATAGGAAAAAGCATTTGTGGGGGGAAACACGGGTGCTTGGTAACAAGGAATGGAGAGGATGAGTGGAGGGAGAGGGAGTGACCATCAGCTGTGTTAAGAACAGTGGAAGCAAACAAATGAAATCTTGAGAATGGAAACTAAAACAAGATTTTAACATTTTCTAACATATGAGTGGCATAAAACTTGCCATTATGGTGCTATGTTGCTATGTGGTTGCTAAAGTGTTCTGGGTTAGGGTTAGGATTTTTGGTGCATTGCTATGGAGTTGGAGTAATATTCTGCCTGTACATTTTTTTTTTCTTTTTCTTTTTTAAGTTGTAAATAAAACAAAAGATTATTGGAGTTAGGACTGGGAAAATAAATCGATGCATCGCAAATCGAGAAATGATTCAGTATCGATTCTGAGATTTTCCGAATGCATCGCGATTCTTTCTCGAGTCGATTCTGAGCTTAGTTTTGAACAGCAGATGGCGCTGCATGCTTTAGAAACAGCCGTACTCTGCTTGTTTCCAAATCCTTACACTAACTTGAACCTAAAATAATCATTCATAAAATTTGAAAAGGTTGAAGCGAATTACAAGGGTGTTCACAATGGGCTGTGTTTACATTAATCTCATCATAAAAGCATTCTGAGCCGAGGTGAAATTACAGACTCAGCCGAATGCACAAGCGCTCTTCTTCATGAGCATTTGAGTGTGCCGTTAAAAACTAGATTAGAGTGCCATCTGCTGTTAAAATCTAAGCTCAGAATCAATTCCAGAGAGAATCGCGATGTATTCGGAAGATCTCAGAATCGATCTACGAATCGATTCTGCATCGATTTATCGTCGCTGCCCTAATTGGAGTACATTTTTGATAAATAGAATTTCAGTCTTTCCACTTCAAGATGTCACGTTTAATTCATGACTTGCCGTTTCTTTGTAATTCTTTGTGAAATTTACAAGCAATTTCGGAGTGAAAATCATTTCCAAGTAAATCCTACACCAAAAAATGTTATATGACTTGGTCACTCCTTTAAAGGGGTGGTTGACTGGGTTTTTTCTAGGCTTGATTGTGTTTATGGGGTGCAGTCTAACATGCGTTAATGCTTCGTTTGTTAAAAAATGCATTATTTTTCACATAATTTACCTTTATTCCACACCGCTCTGTCCCTTCTCCTCTGAACGCGCTGATCATTTCCTGCTTTTATGAAGCCCCTCCCTCAGAAATACACGATGGGCTCTGATTGATTAGCTGGCCCATATAAAGGATATTTAACTTGTTTTATTCTCCGCCACATGAAAACCTGGGCATATGAATGCTTTAAAGGTGACATATCATGAAAATCTGACTTTTCCAGGTTTTAAGTGCTATAATGTGAAATGATAGCTGATTACCAAGGGTGTGGAAACACCTAACCCTGATCGTAAGCCTAAAACAGATATTTCCTGAAAAATTGGAATGTTGTTCCAGGATCAACAAGGATGTTGATCCAGGAACATGTTGTACTTGGTGAAATCACGGTCACCATGTGCTTCGGATGTGTGCTCTCAGAAAATCGTATATCAGAAGTTTAAACTCATATGGTTTAAACCGCATGATTTCAGTGCGATAAACATGATAATCAGAACCATAACATATGTTTTTAGCAGGTCTGAGCTGTAATGGCGCAGCTCTATTCTGGAAAAAGGGACGGGGAGCAGCAGCTCATTTGCATTTAAAGAGACAGGCCCGAAAAACAGCGTGCTTCTGCTTCCACTCAAAATAGGCATTTTCAAAATGATATTATAAATGATCTGCAGTATTTTGAGCTGAAACTTCACAGACACATTCTGGGGACACCAGAGACTTATATTATATGTAGTAAAAAGGGGCATAATATGTCTCCTTTAAGTAACAACCAGTGTCGGAATTTAAAATTCTGCCCCCAAAATTGTGATTTTTACCCTTCTGAGGGGTTATTTCCTCTCTGAATATATAAAAACACATACATGTTTTTCATTAATCTGAATTTCTTCAAATGAATCAGGATTTACTGTAACTTTAGATCAATCCATTAATGCATTGTTGCTGAATAAAAGTATTAATTTCTTTAAAAGAAAATTGAATTTTTGAGCCACATGATTTTGGTTTTCATTCATGTCTGTAGCACAAATAGTGCAGGTCAGGTTACACACCAACCTGAAGTGCCTTGAGTTAAAGGCTAATTTAAATCCATAACCTTAAATAAGAGCAATAATAATTGTATTGTCTGCATTAGCAGTGACTAAGACTTAAAAAGAAAGCCAAGTCAAGGAGGAAGAGAATACCATTAAGGAATGTATTATAAATACTAACAAATTATGTAATATCTTCTTCCCAGAGGTGAAAATAAACCCTTTTAGCAGTCTGATCAGATCAAACCCTCACACAGAAGCTCGATATGAGAAGTTAATGAAAAAGAAACCTATTCCAGCACTTTGACGCAAACAAGAGGCCTATTTTGCAAATTCTGGTTCAAGAAACAAGATTTGTGATACCAGAACCCTGTCGCACTCCCCAAACAAACACCCTCACGTACTGCACAAATGCACTGTATTCCCAGATGCACAGGCCTGAGTGTACAGCATTGAATAATGTAGAGTTCGGCTGCGTATCAGCATGACCTAGATTCAGCTCGAACGAAAAGCTGGAGGATTCCTGTGCTGTTTTATCGCAGAAACCGGTTGATCTCGCATACAGACAACATGAGCAACACGTAGAGGACATGCTAATGAGGTAGACTTCATGCTGTCGACATAAACTGTGTGTAAGTGTGACACTGTGGTCAGTCAGAGAATCCTCGCCATATAAAAGATGGAGAGAACGGAGATCAATCGAAAGGGGACCCTTTATCTCTTACTTCTGGCCTGGTTGCTGCGGCAATACCGAGATTCCATCAATGAAAGAGGGCCCGTTGCCGCGGTAACGGTTATGAATGAGAGGAGGCTGGTAACCGTGGAGACTTCGTAAAAGAGGAATCGCCGGTTACTATGGTGATGCCGTGAATGGGGAGAGACCTGGTGGCGTGATGTTGGAGAGAGGCTTCCACGATCGTCATCCTCATCTTCATTTTTTTTTTAAAGCAAATGAGCGAGACAGAATCTATTCTTGGAAACATTCTTAAAGCATATACACATATGTGTATCTAAATCTATAATCAAACACATACATATATGCACATAAACTGTAGTCAATATTAGCCATTCACTAACTTCTACAAGACGTAATCACACCCTTTCTCCCAAACGGCCGAATCAGGAAATACTCTCTACCTCTCAATCATTTTACAAATGTGGGTTATGATATGTCTTTTGAAGGCGCTTATTTTCTGATTATTATGTGTGATGTTACAAAAACAAGACCTACAGGGCAATAGAGGAGAGAAGGAGTGATAAACTGGTGTAGGGAAAGTAAAAAGAGAACCCCTTTCGCTCAGTGTGTGTACTCTGATTGATTGTCAGGTTTTCCCCAGCAGACGGAGGCCTTGTCGCTCCTGTGAATCCCTCGCTCCCTTCCTCTATCTCACCCTGTCATCGTCCTCTCCCTGGGGCCGAGGGACTTTCTCTTTCCCTTTACCTCTCTCTGTTGCTCTGTCATTCTCAGGGATAATTGTGTGTCTTTCAGTCTGTCCTCTCCAGAGTTTACCAAATCACACTTTATTCCCTTCACAGGACTCTCCCGTTGGTGCTGAGAGAGAGGGCAGTGACTACCTCATCAAACACTGTGAGAAATACAGAGATTTATTGAGCAGTTAAGAGAATGAGGGTGTCTGAATCACAAATGGCACTGAAAACACAGTTTTACTTTTTTCTTTCTAATTTGACAAACATTCTAAAATAACTCTAGCATGGTATATTTTTTAAATTTTGAATAAAGATTGCTGTTTTTAATTTAATAGTTTTTAACCATTTTATTGGCATTTCTCAATAATGGGTACACTTCAACTATGTATTCAGTATGAAACATTGGGAAATGCACATTACTTATTGAAACACATATTATTTTATATATATACTCTCAGAAAAAAAAGTTATCATTATGGTACTAATATGTACGTTTTAGATACTAATATATACATTTAAAGTACTTATATATACCCTTTAGGGGTAAAGGTACAAATGTGTACCTTTTGAAAGGGTACCACCCTATTTTGCTATTTGTCCAACTGACAACTGAATAGCACTGCGCTAAAAAACACATCTTAGCAAACACACAGCTGTATCTGGATAACTATAGTTTTTTATGGGCAAGCACCACTCACACTCACATTATGTTCTTCAGAAAAAATTAAAATGTAATTTAAAGTTTCATTTATCAATCATATAAATTTCACTATTTCTGTTTTGGTCAGTTGGTGTTAATGCTGTGTTCAAAATAACATCCTGGTTCCTACAAAAGGCACTTTCTTTGACAGTTCACAACAAAGATTTCAAATAGATGTGGACAGGCCCGCTTTTCTATTCTAACCCGGACGCAGGGTCTGCAGCCTCTCTTCAAACTTTTGCACGTATACACACACTCTCACTGTCTCTTTCCCTTTCCATCTGTCTGAAACTTGCACACACTCCCTCCTTCTCTCTCACACACACACTCGCTAGTCCACTGTTCCATTTACCGCAAGCCTTTTAGTGTGTAGTAGGATATCAGCGCAGTCAGCGGTGCTCTGTTATCCTGACTGCACTTACTGTACATAAAGTGTTCTTCACTGCCAGACCTGGAGGCAGTTTATTCCTTCCCGCATCTAAGTTTCCACTGTTCCACTAAATAAAGTGTAAACCGATATTGTATCAGCAGCCAAAGCACTTTAGTCCTGATCTCAAATCAGTTCTTTAAGTGTCAAATGTATATTTGCATCTGTTTTGGGCTTATTGATCATGCAAGATGGGTCATAAATAGGTGTATTTGTTACGTGAGACTGTAGATATATGTAAATGAATTACTGACAGTATTATCCAGATACTGTATCTAACCTTGGTTTGGTCAAAGAGGGAACGGTCTGCTGTTCTGTGATCAAGTTTTCCATTTAGGTTTGGTTGTGAATATTTGAGACAGATCCTATAGGTTATTATTGAGTGTTGGCACCATCTCATTCTCAAAAGATTATTGTGACATCACAAAATAACTAATATAATTCTGATCATTGATCGAATTAGTCACAGTGTTCTTGCCAATTGAACGGATTAACAGGAAGTACTGAAAAAGCAGAAGACATTAGAGAACGAGTCAGGAGATGAGTTTGCTGCATTCTGTCCAGTCTCGCACAAGTCCATCCATTCTTTCTCTTTTCTTTTAGTTTACGTAGGTGTTTGCTGCATGTGATGGCAGAGCAGTTAAAGGCCTATTGACTGAGCCATTGGCTGCCACTTTATATCATAACCACTAATGAATGAGCTCTTAGCAACATTGGCATCGCTGCATATACAGGCAACAGCAGAAGAGAGTGCAAAAAGTGATGGAAAAAGAAGTAGATAGATAGACAGACAGACAGATGGTTTTGTTGATTCTATATTTAAAAGCATTTACACACACACATATATATTTATATGTAAATATACAATATATATATTTTTATATTTACATATATCCTGTTATATAATTTAAAAAAATAAAATTACACTTCTTTATAATTAGTTATTTATATATATATATATATATATATATTATTTTTCTATCTTTTGCTGTTGTGTGTCAGTGGGAAATATCAGTTTACATTTCCAAACATTCCTTTGGCCATTAATTGCAGTAATCCAGTGAGATTTTTGTTTGCACAAGGAGTCTGACAACAGCCAGTGCTCCACACAGAGATCTGATTTCACCATCATCCAGTCTGTCTGGGATTACATGAAGAAACAGAACAAACTGAGGCAGACTAAATCCAGATGATCCGTGGAAATGTCTCCGTGATGCTTGAAGAAACCTACAAAGCTACAGTACTGTGAAAATGTTTAGGCACTTGTTTAAAAATGCTGTAAAGTGAGGATGCTTTCAAAAATAATGTCATAAATAGATTTTATTTATCAATTAACTTCAGTTAACTAAATCAAATCAACATTTGGTGCGACCACCCTTTTTTGTTTAAAACCGTTTTTGTCCTAGGTACACTTGCACATAGTTTTTCAGGTAGCTTTGCAGGTAGGTTTCTTGAAGTGTCTTGGAGATGTTGCCACAGTTCTTCTGGATTTGGTCTTCATGTAATCCAAGACGGACTGAATGATAATAATCTCACTGGATTATTACAATAAAGTAATCATAAAGAAGTGTAATTTTATTTTTTTAATTATATAACAGGTTTTTTTTTTCTCCTTACTATGTACACAACACATGTAATATGTGCATGTATATATGGGCACACATAGGTATGTATATATATGTGAATGTGAGTGTAAATGAATGTGTGCTTATATATTAGTGTATTCAGATATTTAATGTCTGAGGTGCATATGAAGGAAATAAAATGTTTATTTCAAAAGAGGTAAATATATATACTGTATATATATATCAGTGGCGAGCGGTGACTTTTTTTAACTGGGTATGCTGAGTGAGTATCCTAAACATCAAACACAATGTGATTTTCGGCAATCGAGATCTGACAGCAACAGCACATTTTTCCGCTTGGACAAGCGCTTTGCAGATAGCTTACCTCGCGCATTAAATTAGCCGCAGACCAGCAAATCACTGAGAATGCGCTGTAATCCTGACGAGTCATAGCAACAGAGCGGAGGCGAGAAAGCTGCAGAGAATCCGATTGCCTGGAAGCAACCGCAACTGGTAGATTTAAAGAAAATTACTGCCATTTCGCAAATAAATCATTGTACGTACTTATTCCTAACTCTTTAAGCTATAAGTTACATTTCAAAGGACAAGGGATCAACTTATAATCATGTTTATATGAATTATCCCGTGAACTTATTCTCTCAAATGACTGATTTCACATGTGATTCAGAGCGTGGGTCGCAGAAGGCGTTCCCCTAGCGTTTTCGACGCAGCGTCTCGTTCCCTCGAGGAACTAGGGTTACATACGTAACCTGAGACGTTCTTTGCACTACATACAATAGTGCCATTACTCTCCAGGTCTGCAGGTGGTGCTGAAGTCTATTATGAAGGCTATGATTCCACTACTGCAAATCGGCGTGCTCTTATTTGTGGCCATCCTTATGTTTGCCATCATTGGCCTGGAGTTCTACATGGGCAAATTCCACCGCACCTGCTTCGACAATATCACAGGTGCGCTTGTCTAAAAAAAAAACGAAAAACAGTTGACCTTTGAAATTGTATGCCTTTTACAAAACCCTGTGCATTTACATTATCCAGGCGAAATGGTTGATGAACAGCCCTGTGGTGAGGAATTTCCCGCTCGAGAGTGTCAGAACGGGTTGGTGTGTTCTGACTACTGGCTCGGGCCAAACTATGGCATCACACAGTTCGACAACGTCCTTTTTGCCGTAGGATATATGAAAGTGAAAGTGAAGTGACATGTGGTGACATGTGGTGACCCATACTTGGAATTAGTGCTCTGCATTTAACCCATCCTATGCTTTATTACGTAAGTTAATATTAATAGTAATTGCGAGTTAAAGGCGATGATTTAACTATGATTCTGTTTTTTAAACTGGACTTTGATTCTAGATGATAATGTTGGTTAAATGTGGGTGTATTACAGAGCAATGATGCCTTAGGGAGTGCCTGGAACTGGATGTACTATGTTCCCCTCATCATCATCGGATCCTTCTTCATGCTTAATCTGGTGTTGGGTGTCCTCTCGGGGTAAGATCTATCTGTCTTTCTATCTGTTTGTCTCCATCCATCCATCCATCCATCCATCTATCCATCTATCCATCTATCTATCTATCTACTAGGGCTGGGTGGTATGTATGTAAATAGATATATATATGTGTGTGTGTGTGTTTGTGTAAATGGTTTTAAATAAATATATATATGTGTGTGTGTTAAAAGAGGGATGCAGCACCCTGACCAAATGTGCTACCTGACACACAGGTGCACTCATATACACACACACTCACATTTAAAGATCAGATGATCAGACCAGTGTGTGTTGTGAGAACAGAGCAGTGTCTGATCAATTATTTACCTGCGATTGAGCTCTTCTCAGGATAATGTGTCTGCTTGTGACTGTACTTTGCTGTAGCTAAATGACAACATTTAGGACATATGGAGATGTCCTAATTTGGAGAAAAAAATTGCTGATACACAGATGGCTCTATACAAATGGAAGAGCAGAAAATAGATTAAATCTGCTGTTGTATAAACCACTTTAATGGCATATAATACAATTGTCTCCTTTCTTTCTGTTTCTCCTCCAGTATCCTGTCCTCCGTGGGGTCAGAATTAGACCTGCGGACATTGCGAGCAGTCAGAGTGTTGCGGCCGCTAAAACTGGTGTCAGGAATTCCAAGTAAGTATTCTGTCTGTCTGAGTTTATCAATGTCTGTCAGAGTTCCTCTTCAGGAACTCGAGCTGCGTCGAAAACGCTAGGGGAACGCCTTCTGCGACCCACGCTCTGAATCACATGTGAAATCAGTCCAATAGCTGAACGGGACGTCACGGCGGATGACGTCATGACCAGGAAGCTATAAAAGCACCCATCCATCCATCCATCTATCCATCTATCCATCTATCTATCTATCTACTAGGGCTGGGTGGTATGACGTTATATATTGTGACAACGGTATTTTGCTATATTGTTTATTTTGCGGTATGTAAATATATCCACGTAGCACAGTAGCCTACTACTTAAAGTTATATACACGTAAGAGCATTCATGCATGAATGAGAAAATAAAGAGCAGGACTTGCTTGATGTTAAATAGAGTTAGTAAGTGCAATAAGCTGTGAAAAAGAACTCTCAGACAGCATGCGATCGCAAATTTTTTCATTCACATTTTATTGCGCTTGAATGGTCAGATACACACACAATTGTGTCAAAATGCCTGTTGTGGGGAGTATTCACATAAACACAGTTCATATTTAATTTATTCTGTGAAGACTATTTAGTGTTTTCGTTATGCACTTGATTTTTCAAATTCTGTATTATTTCTTACTATGTTAAATAAACCAACTGTAACTGAACAACTTGGTTTATTTCATTTGTATCTTTGTTCTATTGTATTTGTCCTATTGTTTGTAATTTGCTCTTCTGTTCTTATTTTTATTAACTAAATCTATCTATCTATCTATCTATCTACCTATCTGACTTCAATCCATCCATCCATCCATCCTTCTGTCAGTATCATTTGTTCCGTCAGTCTATTTATAGATCTCTTGTTCTGTCAGTCGTTCTTTTGATCGTTCTTTCTTTTGTTCTATCAGTGTATCTGTTTATTGTTCTATAATTATATCTTTCTCCCTCTTTATTGTTCTGTTGTATCTTTTGTTCTATCTATTATTTCATCCATCCTTCATTAGTATAAAACAATGTTGGAAGTTTAGTAAGTTGCTAACTATACAGGTATCTTTCTGTCCTCCTGTCTGTCTTCCCCCCTGCACACCCCATCCTTGCCCCCCAAGTGAGTTTGCCAAAGAAAGAGAGCGTGTGGAGAACAGGAGCGAGTTCCTCAAGCTCAAACGTCAGCAGCAGATTGAGAGAGAGCTCAATGGATATCTGGAGTGGATCTGTAAAGCAGGTATGTGCATAAAACACATAAACAAGTGTATAAATAAAAATTTATTTCCTGCAGAATGTAATGACTAGTTTGGACCTGTTGGTGTTTTTGCATAAAGAAGATTCAAGTGAAAATATTGGAAACTTAAAATCTAGTATGAATAAAGCATTTTTCAATGCTCTTTTTACAGAGGAAGTCATACTCGCCGAGGACGACGATGGCACCGGTAACAGTATGAATGTTCCTGTTTTGTGCTTTTCCCATTTAATGCCTAAAATTCAGTAATCATTCACAGTGAATGTGTTTGTGTGAAGGAACTCGTCGCAGGCCCACCATAAAGAAAAACAAAGCTGACCTGTTAAATCCAGAAGAAGGAGAGGACCACATGGGAGACGCAGTTGGTAAGAATCATTCAGATCCTAAGGAAGACAACTCATTTGATTAATAAAAATTTTTCTGTCCTTTGAATCACATAATAGCTTATACTTAAAGATCCTGTAGTATTCATGCCAGATGTTGTGCTGCTATGTGTGTATATTCTTAGGCTCACCTTTTGCTCGTGGGAGCATAAAGAGCGGAAAGGGAGATGGGACCGCATTTAGCAAGAAAGAGCGACGTCTTCGTTTCTTGATTCGAAAGATTGTAAAGACTCAGGCGTTCTACTGGACTGTCCTCAGCCTGGTGGGACTCAACACACTCTGCGTGGCTGTAGTACACTACGATCAGCCTGAACTACTGTCGGACTTCCTTTGTGAGTAAACCTAAGTTGTTTGTTTTTACATTTGTTATTATGGGAGACATAGTTTCAAATCTGGCCTACGTCCTGTCCCATTCTCCATTTCTCTCCTCAAATAGTTCTTGGATTTCTCTGCTGTCAGTAAACACCCTCTGTTTCCTTTTCTCCAACTTTATCTGTCTTGTCTCTCTTTCTCTTTTTCTACAGATTATGCTGAGTTCATTTTCCTAGGCCTCTTTATGTCAGAGATGCTGATTAAGATGTACGGACTGGGGACGCGCCCTTATTTCCACTCCTCATTCAACTGTTTCGACTGTGCAGTGAGTGCCCTTCTCTCTTTTGGCCCATTTAAAGTCTCACTTTCTCTCTCTCTCTTTTGCTTTTTTTACTCTGCCTCTGTTTTTAACCTCTGCAAGCCGCTGACCTACATTAGATGCAGACTTAAGTCCTTGTTAGCCAGTCCTCAGAGTGTTCCTTATTTGTTTTGGGATTTGGCTGTGTGTGTGTTTCAGGTCATCGTTGGCAGCATATTTGAGGTGGTCTGGGCCATGGTGAAGCCAGGGACATCCTTTGGAATCAGCGTGTTACGAGCTCTCCGACTGCTTAGGATCTTCAAAGTCACCAAGTGCGTTCCGGTGCTTTAATTTAACCTCTGCGTCGTTCATCACAAAGTTTTGTCAGTTTTTGTGTTGTCCTGTTTCTGGGATCTGAAACGAGTACAAGTTTACACTGCTGATTTTTCATGTCTTCGGATGGGGTTTGTTTAGATAGGAAGAATAGTTCAAGCAAAAATAGTTTTCTCAACCTCACATCATTTCATACCTGTGGAAAAAATGTTATGCCCAATGTTCATGCTGTTCTTTTCCATATAGTGAAAGTCAATGGAGACTGGGTCTGT
Organism: Sinocyclocheilus rhinocerous; assembly: GCF_001515625.1. NCBI lineage: Eukaryota > Metazoa > Chordata > Actinopteri > Cypriniformes > Cyprinidae > Sinocyclocheilus > Sinocyclocheilus rhinocerous. The sequence goes on from NW_015628268.1 coordinate 795,530, forward strand.
CAAGTTCTAAAAATAACAAAAAAGCATCATGAAAGCACAGAAGCAGTAGTCCAAACACTATATTTCATGTCTTCTAAAGCAATACGACAGATTTTTGTGAAGAAAAGACTGAAATTTAAGCCATCTGCAAATCTAAGCAATATGTTCTCAATTTTCATTTTCATTTTTGTGTGAACTATTTGTATAAAAGTGCCATTGTTTCTTCACAGTTTTTAATACTAGATTTCTTTCTGTCTTTTTCAGATACTGGGCATCTTTGCGTAATCTAGTAGTGTCGCTTCTGAACTCCATGAAGTCCATTATCAGTTTGCTTTTCCTTCTCTTCCTCTTCATCGTGGTCTTTGCTCTTCTCGGGATGCAGCTGTTCGGTGGACAGTCAGTATAGATTTACACCCTGCTGCCAACACTTTATTCAGTTTCTCGGATACAAATGACCAATCACTATGCATAACATGTTATTGTTGTAAAAGACCATTTGATGTTTTCTTTTTTGCCAGGTTTAACTTTGAGCTAGGCACTCCTCCCACAAACTTTGATACTTTCCCTGCTGCCATTATGACAGTGTTTCAGGTAGACTGGTTATGTTGGTTTGACAATAGATCTGTTCTAAAACCTAGTGAGCTGTCTGCATATCATTTTAAGGCATGTAAAGATAAAGAAAATAGCTAATTCTACTTAAACAAGCTTATGTGTGTGCGGATCAAATATGCATGGAGTTCTGTTTTTTTTGTGTTAAAATAGACTATGTGTATTTCTCAGATTCTGACCGGAGAGGATTGGAACGTAGTGATGTATGACGGCATTAAGTCTCAGGGAGGGGTGGACAAAGGAATGGTCTTCTCCATATTCTTCATTGTCAAGATGTACGGACTGGGGACGCGCCCTTATTTCCACTCCTCTTTCAACTGTTTCGACTGTGCCGTGAGTGCCCTTCTCTCTTGGCCCATTTAAAGTCTAACTTTCCCTCTCTTTTGCTTTTTTTCTCTCTGCCTCTGATTTTAACCTCCGCAAGCCGCTGACCTACATTAGATCCAGACTTAAGTCCTTGTTAGCCAGTCCTCAGAGTGTTCCTTATTTGTTTTGGGATTTGGCTGTGTGCTTGTTTCAGGTCATCGTTGGCAGCATATTTGAGGTGGTCTGGGCCATGGTGAAGCCAGGGACATCCTTTGGAATCAGCGTGTTACGAGCTCTCCGACTGCTTAGGATCTTCAAAGTCACCAAGTGCGTTCCGGTGCTTTAATTTAACCTCTGCGTCGTTCATCACAAAGTTTTGTCAGTTTTTGTGTTGTCCTGTTTCTGGGATCTGAAACGAGTACAAGTTTACACTGCTGATTTTTCATGTCTTCGGATGGGGTTTGTTTAGATAGGAAGAATAGTTCAAGCAAAAATAGTTTTCTCAACCTCACATCATTTCATACCTGTGGAAAAAATGTTATGCCCAATGTTCATGCTGTTCTTTTCCATATAGTGAAAGTCAATGGAGACTGGGTCTGTCAAGTTCTAAAAATAACAAAAAAGCATCATGAAAGCACAGAAGCAGTAGTCCAAACACTATATTTCATGTCTTCTAAAGCAATACGACAGATTTTTGTGAAGAAAAGACTGAAATTTAAGCCATCTGCAAATCTAAGCAATATGTTCTCAATTTTCATTTTCATTTTTGTGTGAACTATTTGTATAAAAGTGCCATTGTTTCTTCACAGTTTTTAATACTAGATTTCTTTCTGTCTTTTTCAGATACTGGGCATCTTTGCGTAATCTAGTAGTGTCGCTTCTGAACTCCATGAAGTCCATTATCAGTTTGCTTTTCCTTCTCTTCCTCTTCATCGTGGTCTTTGCTCTTCTCGGGATGCAGCTGTTCGGTGGACAGTCAGTATAGATTTACACCCTGCTGCCAACACTTTATTCAGTTTCTCGGATACAAATGACCAATCACTATGCATAACATGTTATTGTTGTAAAAGACCATTTGATGTTTTCTTTTTTGCCAGGTTTAACTTTGAGCTAGGCACTCCTCCCACAAACTTTGATACTTTCCCTGCTGCCATTATGACAGTGTTTCAGGTAGACTGGTTATGTTGGTTTGACAATAGATCTGTTCTAAAACCTAGTGAGCTGTCTGCATATCATTTTAAGGCATGTAAAGATAAAGAAAATAGCTAATTCTACTTAAACAAGCTTATGTGTGTGCGGATCAAATATGCATGGAGTTCTGTTTTTTTTGTGTTAAAATAGACTATGTGTATTTCTCAGATTCTGACCGGAGAGGATTGGAACGTAGTGATGTATGACGGCATTAAGTCTCAGGGAGGGGTGGACAAAGGAATGGTCTTCTCCATATTCTTCATTGTCCTTACACTCTTTGGCAACTGTATCCTTCTTAACCACACAGAATCACATAAGCATTTCCATTACTACATACGCTACTGCATTTATTTAATTATAAATACAGTAAAACTGTAATATTTTAAGGACTATTACAGTTTAAAATAACTTCTCTATTTTAAAATATTTGAAAAAGGCAAAGCTAAATTTTCAGCAGTCATTACTCTAGTCTTCATTGTCACATGATCCTTTAGAAATTATTCTTGGGGCTCAAAAAAAAACATTGTTATTATCAATGTTGATCAATGCTGCTTAATATTTTTGTGGAAGTTGTGATACATTTGTTTCAGGATTTTTTGATGAATAGAGAGTTCAAATGATTTATTTGAAATAGAATTTTTACACACTTTGTAACAAGGAAAAAGTCTTTACTGTCACTTTTGTTCAAGTTAATGCATCCTTTTTGAATATTAGTATTAATTTCTTTCAAAAAAAAAAAAAAAAAAATCTTACAGCAAACTTACTACAGGTCAGGTTTTCACGATACAATACAATACCATATAATTAAATTAAATTAAATTAAATTAAAAAGTGTGGGGGAAAATATCAATACATTATTTCTTCCAAACATATTTGCACTTTACTCTACCCACATGAGGTTGTGCAGTATGAATTTGCAGTACTATTCATTTTTGACTACCTTTGAATGTGTTTTGAGAGATCCAGTCATGTATATTTAACACTGTCCACTTATGATGTGGTCACAGGATACAGACACACATTATAAAACACAAGCCTTGTCATTCTAAAGTTGTTTCTTAATTCTAACCTCTCAGACACACTACTGAATGTATTCTTGGCTATCGCTGTGGACAACTTGGCCAATGCTCAGGAACTAACTAAGGTTAAAAACAGTTTCTCTTTCTCAGATACACCATTCATGTCAATTTCATGCAATTTTTTTTAATGCCCAACAATTGTTTGCGGCTGTCACTACTGTATGTTTTTTTGATTTTCTAGGATGAACAGGAAGTAGAGGAGGCCACAACACAAAAGATTGCACTCCAGAAAGCGAAAGAAGTGGCGGAAGCGAGCCCACTGTCTGCTGCCAACCTATCTATTGCTGCGTGAGTTACTCTACATGCTAGCAATCATCATCTTTACATTTACACCTTTGTGCCACTAGCATAGCATCACCAAACAATTACTATTATTATTATTATTATTTTTTTTTTTGCCAGTGTTGTGCCCAAAAGTAATAGCTTGTTCAGAAACACACAAACCATAGCAATGTAGCCATACCCAGTTTTTATTAATATTCATGATCAAAAGGTGAAATTCTTACACCTCTGACACTCCGGGACACGTAAAAACCATGAATATGCATATATATGCAAATAAGCCCTAATACACTTACACATTAATGTCAGAAACAGACATAATATAGTTCACACTTTAACTTTATTACTGTAAGAGGCCATGCCTTATTTTACATTAATTTGATTTGGTACTGTAGCTGGTTTAAATGCTTTTTGTCTAGCTTAGCTGAGTTTAGCTTAGTCTGTCAGCTTAACTTTATCATCGTATTTGAGTAAATCCACTCTAATTCACTTTTCAGCAGACTTGCTTAAACTTGCCTGATCATACAGTATGTAACCCCCTTAGGACCATTTCCATTTCTGTTCACTCAAAAATTAAAAGAACAAACTTTGTTGTTCCAGGTCCATATGACTTTATTTTCTTGCAAAGAATGCAAAAATAGATATTTTGCAGAACTAAGCTCTTTTCCTTACATTAACAGGCATAAACAGGCAAACCCCAAAAAAGGCCAAAACGTACCGTAAAAGTACCATGAACTTGTGTGATTATGATTGTGTGTTTTGAAGGCATGCCTTACAACACATTATAAGGTAAATTTGTAGTTGAACTACGGTTGAATGTGTGGTATCTGTATGTGATGTGAAGGCATTTAATTCCTCATTTACTTCATCATTCTGTTGCAAGAAGTGGTCAGTAATGTTTTTACTTTGTTGTTGTGTGTATGTTTGAGTATTAAAATCAACACTTACACTGTGACCTAACCAGGCATTCCAGTGATACACTTTATCTTTAAACTCTGAAAAGCAAAAAAAAAAAAAAAAATGCTGCACAATGTCACAAAATCAAGCAGAATATATTTGATGTTGAACACAACTGCCCCCTCAGTCAAGATGAATGTGAAAAGAATAGACTATTTAAACATTTTTTTTTTTCTTATATATTTTTTTCATGTTTAGAGGTCTAGAAAATTGGTTGTAGATTAGATTATTTCACTGAATTGTTATTGTTTGTCACCAGCTCAGGCTGTTATAACTTAAAATTATGCACCTGTTAAATGGGTCGAATCTATGCATCTAAGCCGTATTTATATCTGGTGTCCGTTCTTCGTACCTCGCTTAATACATCTGAGATAATTTGACAGATGCCAGATCTTTTAATCCTGATAACTGATCTCTGGCTAATTTTGTTCTTCAAACAAGTTAGAGAATTTGATTAAAATATCTGGATTAAGTTGTCTGAGATTACTCCGTGTTGACATGTTCATTGGAAAGGGCAGATATATCGTTACTCGAAACCATGATCAGCAGTGCAGTGACTGGCTGGTTGGAGAGACTCATATAATTAAGATCAATTTTACAGGCTTTGTATTTTTCAATGTCAAGAGTATTGTAATTAGTAATTCATTTAATTTTGCTGTGGATTTGTTATACTGACAGCATTAATTAAAGTTTCTTAATCCATAAGATCCATCTTAAGACATAAGTGACGCATGTGGACCCATACTCGGAATTAGTGCTCTGCATTTATCCCATCCAAAGTGCACACACACAGCAGTGAACACACACACAGCAGTGAACACACACCCGGAGCAGTGGGCAGCCATTTATGCTGCGGCGCCCGGGGAGCAGTTGGGGGTTCGGTGCCTTGCTCAAGGGCACCTCAGTTGTGTCCGGTACGAGACTCGAACCCACAACCTTTGGGTTACGAGTCCGACTCTTTAACCATTAGGCCACAACTTCCCCACAGGGAATATACATGTGTTTAAATTAACTGTGCATCATAAAACCATTTTGAGATTTGAAAAGTGAGTCTGGATCTCTATAAAAAGCTCATCATTCAAATTAATGCACGACTCAGACAAACTGCATGTAATATGACTGCAATAAAATTATGACATAATTATTCCTTCACAAATAAATCTCTTAATGAGTAAAACTGGTCATGTCTATTATAGATTACGCAACATTTTAATTACTTTCAAAATAATTTTTAAATTATTATATTTAAAAACATTTTTTACTGGTTTAGTAAAGTACACTTGTAAGAAAATAGCAGTGGCTGAGACTTTCAGTATCACCTTCACTTCAAAAGATACAATCTAATCCTGTTTACCTGAAATAAGCCTGCTCCCTATCGGGTTTGAGCTAACAGAACTGTTGCTATGACAGCAACTCCAGAATCCTGGATCATGTCAAATCGCCAACAATAAAATCCAGCTAACTGAATAATCCACATTTGAAGAACGGACCCTGGGGTCCGTTCTTCGTATGTCGCTTATTACATCCGAGATGAAATGTCACATCCAAGATGATATAATCGCGCTAATCATGATCTGGCTAATTCGGTTCTTCGAACACACCTGTTGTTGATGATTAGTATGGCTGGATTGAGTTATCTGAGATAATTGCGCATTCATGGGTTGGTTTAAAAGGGGCTATGTATCGATACTCGGAACCACGATCAGCAATGCGCGTACGAAGAACGGGCCCCTGGTGGTCTAAAATGTGTTTATTTAATGGAAATCCAGTCTAATTTTCAAAGGTAACACTTTATAATAACTTTCATTAATAAATCATTAACAAATATTATGTAATGCTTAATGGATCATTAGTTAATATATATTAAAATATCTGAAAACATGAGATAATTTGCTTGTTAAGTAAGGGATCCGCTTCGTGTCGGGCGGTTCTTTGCCTCCACGTCATGCATTTAAAATCCTTTAATGCACGGCTAGCCGTTGATTATCCCACTTATTCCATGGTCATTTGCCAAGTTATAGACAAGTTAAAACTAGTATTGCTCTTTGCAGCACAATATTTACTTCAAATCAGACACAGCGATGAAATAGTGCGGTAAGATCACATTTATTTGAATGAATTATAGCATGTATTTCAATTAATTATCGATCGAGAGAGAGTGCTGCGTCTGTGCGTCTCTCTCTACAAACAATTACTTCAGAAACAGCCATTTTACCATCGTTGCTGAGGAATATAATGTAGCGATCTCGTATCTAGGCTATTTTATTAATAAAAATCACTGGGAAGCGTTGACAACAAGTTTATGTGTGTGTGCCGTGCAATCTGCGATCTCTCACACTCTCTCGCACTCTCTCTCTCTCTCTCTCTCTCTCTCTCTCTCTGTGTGTGTATGTGTGTGCATCAATTAAAGCAGCGCATTAATATGGAACAGTGATTAAACTGACTTGGAACTACCTGTGCATTAAACGGTTTTACTGCATACCCGCCAGCCAATCAGAATCCAGTATTCAGACAGACCATGGAATAATGTTTACTAGTAAACTTATGAAACATTACCTAATGATTAACAGATTCTTATTTCATGTAAATTAAAATGCTTACAAATGTCATTAAACTTTTAATTCATATGATCATGCACATCTTGAAAATCTACCAATGATTTTAACAGATGTTATACAGTGATTAAAAACTTTTGTTTATGTACAACACTTTTGCTGCTATTGGGGTTAGGGACAGGTTTGGTGGTATGGGTAGGTTTAAGGGTTGGTTAAGGGGTCAACGGTGTACAGGGGTCATTTTGATTACTAAAAGGGAACATGGTTCATTCTGTTTATATTAGATTGTTTTGATAAATGAAGTAATTTCTTGAAAAAATTATTTCTTTTCTCCTGTTGATGTATGATTCAAGGAATATCCTGTTTAATGGTATACAGTAGTATACTAATATAAGTGTTGAGGCAATAAAAACATGTTTTTCACCCAAATTACAATGTGCGTGATGTCTTTAGCAAGCATTTAGATAAACTTAACTAACCCCCCTTTACACAAATGTTGTTACAGCAGCTAAAAAGTCCAACGTCCATAAAGATCCTAAAAGATTAGTAAATGTTTATGAACATTTACAAATTATGAATAGTTTCTACTTTAGATTGGGTATTGCAGAAACATGAACAAATGATTAATAAATGATTTCTAAAAATGTGTAAAATAGGGTGAATTCAGGTCATTAGGGTCACATTTTGCCATCGAGATGACTGCTCATAAAGGTACTAATGACGATGTCTCTGGGCCAAAAGCAGCTGCATGAATGTGAACGTTTGACACAAAAATGAAAACATTAACAAAAACACTGACAGCGTATGTTTACAAACACAACACTGGGAGGCACAGCCGTTAAGAGGTTATTTCTGGTTAATGATGTCACAGAATTTACCAGTATTTTGAAACAGATGTGTGAATGGTGCTTTACCGATAAAAAGCCGAAACGTCCTTGCTTGTGTGAACAGTGCATTTTTGTATTTACCGGTAAAGTCGTTCTGGTAATTTTACGACAATTTACTGGAATGACTGTGTGAAAGGGGCTAATGATCTGTTAATCATCAGATAATGATTAATAAGTGCATTAGTAAACATATTATCTCATATTTCTAGATATGTGAATATATATTAACTAATGATCTGTTAAGCATTATATAATATGTGTTAATGATTTATTAATGAAAGTTATTATAAAGTGTTACCGGTCATGGTATTACACATTTATAGTGAAGATTTTTAGTGCATAAATCCATTTGCGTTTGGTATCGGGGCATTTTAACGAGTACGAGTACGAGTACAGGAGACCAGTATCGGGCCCGATACCGATACCAGTATCGGTATCGGTGCATCCCTACTAGCAACCATACCTTAAAATCTCTGGTAATACCACCAAATTCGGCACACAAAAATCTATAGGAAATATATATGTTCAAATAAACCGTAAAACAAAGAAACAGTAGAAAAATATAAGAAAGAAACAAATTAAATTAACCGTGCTTTACTTTCTTCATTTTACATCTAAAGAGAATCAGAACAGATAATCAAATGTAAAAATCACTGCATAGTCTTTAGTGTATTCATTACAAATAAAGTAGTTCAATCAAGAGCACTGAGTGACTTCCTCTTTTCTTTTATTGTTTGATTAACATTGAGACAGACGACCTATGTAATAAGGCCTACTGTAACGCATGGATCTAATATAATGTTACACATCAGATGTTTTTCCCCAACAGTTAACCAAACGTTCACTTAAGACATTACAGATTATGTTTGCGTGAATACTTGCCAAGACAGATATTTTAAATACTGTAATTCTGTGTGTATGTGTATATCTGAGAGGCTTTGTGCGCATGCTATGTGTTAATGATTTATTAATGAAAGTTATTATAAAGTGTTACCGGTCATGGTATTACACATTTATAGTGAAGATTTTTAGTGCATAAATCCATTTTGTTTAGTGAATAAATCATGGTTAGTCAGATCAATTTTAGAATTATTTGGCACAAACCTACAATTTGGTTCTGCCAGCAAGTAGGTTTAAGAAGTCAGATATTTCACCCTGGAAGCTTGTTTTGAAAAGCGAAATAGCCGGTTTATGCCAGGTTATCCCTAAACTTATTTGACTAATCAAGAAAGTCACTGTGTAGCCTGTTCACTTTGTCAGTTATTTTCTGTGATAGTTGTGGCAGCGTTGTTTTTATGTTCCTTGTTTCACCCCCTCTCCTCAGAGTTACAGTAAAATCTGAACGTATCGATGCCACAGACAGTTTGCTGGACTGGTATTTATTCATTTACTTACTCATTTTTTTCATTCTGTATCCCTTTTTCTTTTGCTTTCCGCCTTACACATGTTTTTGTATGGGTGTTTTTATGTTTCCAGCTGCTGTAGCTGCAGTTTTGTGTTGTAACACTGAGGCTGAGGTATCATTGGCTGTGATGACACACACTGTCTCTTCCACAGCAGGACTGCAGGCACAGGGCTGCTTGTTTCGCTGTTTTGATCTCGATCCATCTCTGCCTTTCTCTCTCTATCTGTCTGTCTGAACATGCCTCAATGCTATTGTTCAGTATGTCATCACTCCCTTCACAGAATTCATGAGCCACATCCATGTTCTCTTGCTGGTGACTAAGGGACACTATCATTTTCTTTCACTCTGGGTCATTGCTCATAGGTGCTTTAGGGGGAAAAAATCCAAGGCTTTTCTTCCTCCCTGGGTTGAAATTGTTCTCTGTTTCTGTCTCTCTTTATTTCTTTACTCTGTAGTAAAGAGCAGCAGAAGAACTCAAAAGTTTCCAAGTCAGTGTGGGAGCAGCGCACAAGTGAGATGCGCAGACAAAACCTGATGACCAGCAGAGAGGCGCTTTACAATGAACTTGATGCAGAAGATCACTGGAAGGTCAGAGACAAATCCTAGATCACAAATTGAGAGTGATGATTTCCTGTGTAGAGCGCTATTTTACAAAAACTATAAAACTAACAATAAAAATCAACTAAATGATAATTTAGACAAAAACAAAAGACCTTTACCCACATTAAAGGTACAAAATTATCATTTAATTGTCAAATGTCATGTAAGGTCTGTTTTCTTTTTCTGAAAGTTAGAAAATAATACTTTTATTCAGCATTGATGCATTTAATTGATCTAAGGAGACAGTAACTTTTACATTATTGCAAAAAATATATGTGACCCGTGCTGGCAAAATGAGTCACAATGAGCAAAATGAGCTATTGATATTTTCACATTCTCTATCAAAAAAACCTTCAAAATTATGTATGATTTGTTGGAATCAGACAAAAAAATGACTGAGCTACTGTACACCTGTTTGAAGTTGATAGTCAGCAAAGTCAATTTTGAGAATAATCTAGTTAAAGTTTTCTGAAAGTTCCAAAACAAAATCACCTAGCAACTAGGGATGCACCGATACCACTTTTTCCAGTACTCGCCCGATACCGATACTTTTATTTTTGGTACTTGCCGATACCGAGTACCGATACCAATATTTTTGTTGCATTTGTACATTTTTTAAATATTGGGTACAGAAACCAAAAGAGTATGTATAATGTTAGTTGGTTAACTTCATTTATCAAATAGATACAGTCAAACCAAAATTTATTCAGACACAGTTTATTCGCTATAGTTTAGAAAATGGTAATAAAATATGACAAGAACTCAGAGTTACACTGTGTCAGAACAATTCCCCAACAGTTAACCAAACGTTCACTTAAGACATTACAGATTATGTTTGCGTGAATACTTGCCAAGACAGATATTTTAAATACTGTAATTCTGTGTGTATGTGTATATCTGAGAGGCTTTGTGCGCATGCTTTGGATGTGTCAGTCAGCGCAAGTAAGATCATTTTCATGGCTTTCGCTCTTAATAACTCTTTAAACATCAATCAAGTCCCACACTTTATTTTCTCTTTCCTGCATGTTCCTTTCAAAACTGAAATCAAATGCTTCCGATGAACAAACACAACTTTCTAAAACAAAGAAAGTAGACCTCTCAGAAAACATACAAATAAAGATAATTTTAGATGTTTAATTACTATGTGGAGCATTGGGATTGCTAGACGAGGGCTTAATGAACTCATTTTTGTGAAAACCTCAAATTCGACCAAAATGGACATTTTTCACTTGTTTTGCCTGTAGCTCATGACTAACCCGTGCGTAATCCAACTCATTTTGCCAGCACGGGTAACATATATATTTCAGATAAATACTGTTATTTTGAACTTTCTAATCATCAAAGAATCCTGAAAAAAATTATCACCGTTTCCACAAAAAATATTAAGCAATACACCCTTTTATAGGAAATAATAATAAATGATAAGAAAAAAAATTTCCTGCATAGAAATTAGAATTATTTCTGAAGGATCATGTGACACTGAAGACTTATAAAGTAATGGCTGCTGAAAATCCAGTTTCGCCATCACAGGAATTTTTTTTGGAAATGCTAAATATTAATAAAAACACTATTATTAAATCATTAACAAATCTGAAATATCCATTTGTCATACTGTACATTATAATGGTGTGATGCCTAAATTCATTTGCTGTATTTTTAATTTGTTCAGACAAAATAATATAGAATTTTAAGGTGTAACTTAAACATTTTAGGTGTAACTGATTGTTTCATATCAACCAGAATTTATAATATCAGTGCTTTTCCTAGTTCACACACAAAAAAAAAAAAGATTTTGTAACAATAAGAATGCAAATGGGGTCAACTTTGATTTCCTGTCCTTTTTCTTGGGAAAGAAATTTTTTTTTTTATTAAATGTATGTCAGTTTTATTAACTGTTAAGCCTAGATGTATTGATCAAATCAACTTTTTGTATTTCTAGATGAACTACCGCAACCGTCCTGACATGAAGACCCACTTGGACCGCCCACTACTAGTTAATCCTCAGGAGAACCGCAACAACAATACCAACAAGCCCCGACCGGGTGAACCAAACCCCCAGGAGCTAAACCAGCAGCGGGGTGACGAAAACCTGCAGCACCAGTCCCGATACCACCACAATCACAGTCATCATCATCATCATCACCATCACCACCACTCCAGCCGCCAGTCCCTACACCACCCAGAGCTGGGGGAGGCAGGCTGCGATTGTGCCCAGAGAGGAGGCGAGGACATGGAGGGCGCAGGGGAGCACAGGCGACCCCGACACCACCAGCACAGAAGGAGGGATGAAGATCGAGGGAGAAGACACAGAGAACACCACAGCAGAGGGGAGACAGGAGGAGAAGGGGAGGAGGGCCAAGAGAAGAGGCAGAGGAGGCATCGCCATGGAAACCATGGGGATGGAGATGGAAGGAGGGATAGGGAACGGAGTCGACAGCATCGAGCTAGAAAGTGAGTG
>NW_015628268.1:809105-820120 GCF_001515625.1 Sinocyclocheilus rhinocerous
GCGCAGGGGAGCACAGGCGACCCCGACACCACCAGCACAGAAGGAGGGATGAAGATCGAGGGAGAAGACACAGAGAACACCACAGCAGAGGGGAGACAGGAGGAGAAGGGGAGGAGGGCCAAGAGAAGAGGCAGAGGAGGCATCGCCATGGAAACCATGGGGATGGAGATGGAAGGAGGGATAGGGAACGGAGTCGACAGCATAGAGCTAGAAAGTGAGTGCTCTGTGTTTCTTAAAAACTGTGCAGGGACTTAAAGAATTGTGGTGAATTGGTGAATAATTTATTTGATCAGCGAATCGTTACATGAATCATCTAAATGAATCGACCCACTGACATTTTAACATTAATAGTGTTACATTCAGTTCCTGAAACTTTCTGATCTGAACTTTCTCAGAATCAGGGTTATTATCATTAGCTGAAACTAAAACCATTAAAAAATAATGGTAACACGTAATGGTAAAGTAGTTTTTATTAAAAAAAATAAATGTGGCTAGATACAGCATACTGTTACTGTTGTTTCAGCTGTTAACGTCTTGCCTCTCACTTTTTTTTTTAGAGAGTGTAGCTTATCAACGGTTCGTCCAATTCAGCCTGGTCTTCCTCATGCAGAGAGCCAGTACAGCGAGGATCTGGACAACCTGCGCAATAGCAGCAAGATGGCCATCCACAACCCTGACCCCGACTTTTATGACCCCTACTGTGACCCAGAGCAGGCTAATAACCTGCTGAACCTGCGTGGACCAGATTTCCATGACAGCAGTCTTATACTGACAGACTGCACCAAAACCCCCAGTAAACTTGACCACACTGCCATAGATATGCCTCCGATTTACCCCTCATTCAACGCCAAGTTACAAGGTGAGGGACGAGCATGTGAATGTGTGATTACAGAAAATTCTAGGAGCATTTAAAGGGAAGGGACAGTTCACCTAAAAATGAAAACCCTTTTTTTTTTTTTTTTATACAATAAAACTCAATAGTCCAATGGTTTTTTTTGGATCTCTTTCTATTTCATTCCAAGGGCAAAAAGAGTTTTCACAGTTTTGAAACACTCTTTCTTGTATCTTTTTTGTATGTTCTGCAGAAGAAAGAAAGCCATACAGATTTATGACAACATGAGGATGAATAAATTTTTGTTTGTTGGATGAATCTTAGGCCCATCTGCACGCCTTTGTTCACATTTTATTGCATTGATTTGATAAATTGGATTTAAATGCGGTAAAATGTGTCAGATGGAGTTGATGACTGAAAAAAACAGGTAGCTGAAAAATTTTTAAATTAACTGAAAACATTAGGTTGTAGGTTTTATTTGATAAAATACACATTAAGAAAACAATGTTATTTAAATATAAAAATTGAAGTGATAAATAAATATAATAATTGCATTCAAAAAACTTTTAAAATGCAATTATTATAAGGAAAACCAAATACGTTTTTAAATAGAACTCTTATACAGAATTCAACATGCACAGATTCTGTGCAGGTGTGTCAATGAGTAAGATGCATTTATGTGTGTTAGTAAAAGCAAATGTTGTACTGTTTGATATTTGATGATGTTTGTGGATTTCTGTGCACGTCCTTCGTCCCACATTCCCTTCATTGTGCAGTGAACAAGAATGCCAACACAGAGCCAGCTAAAGGAGGAGAGAAGAAAGAGGAGGAGGAAGACGATGGTGGCGATGAAGACGGCCCCAAACCCATTCCCCCATTCAGTTCCTGTTTCATCCTATCCACAACCAACCCGTAAGTGTGTGTTCATCTGTGTAAACGCATGTGTGCAAAGTAAATGTATTTATCTTAACCAATGTGAGTTTTCAGGTTCCGAAGATGTTGTCATTACATCCTGACGCTACGTTATTTCGAGATGTGTATTCTGTCAGTCATCGCTATGAGCAGCATTGCTTTGGCTGCGGAAGATCCGGTGTGGCCGGAATCACCTCGAAACAACGTAAGATTAATGTTCTGAATATTATTTGTGACCTAACTAAGCTTTCTAGAAGTAATTTTAATGGTCTTGCATAATGTGAAACAAAAAAAAAGTTTAAATTGGTTTTATTTTATTTATTTATTTTTTTACAAATTCTACCAAAACGTGAAACTAAAACGAAATAAATCGAATCTGTTTTTACTAATAAATGTATTTATACTCAAGCAACAAACAGCTGGTCCTAACAGCTAATTAGGACAAAAACTCAGATTAACATGGATTTGTTCTCATATAGATTATGCATTTGCTTTTTGTTTTCCAGGTATTGCGTTACTTTGACTACGTCTTCACTGGCGTCTTCACCTTTGAGATGCTCATCAAGGTAAAGTGTGTGTGAAATTACTTGTGCGGTTGAGTTGTAGCATCTCATTTTATCTATTTGTTTTAATCCTCTGCACTGTTTTTCAGATGGTGGTGTTAGGCTTGGTTTTGCATGAGGGCTCATATTTTCGTGACCTGTGGAACTTTCTGGACTTTGTAGTGGTTAGTGGTGCCCTGGTAGCCTTTGCCTTCACGTAAGTGCCCTTTACCCCACCATTTCCTGCCCCAAAGTGCTGCCTGCTGCCCCTTATCTTCTCTTCCACCACCCTGTTGCCCCACTGCCACCCTGGAGCCTCGTCAGTACTCCCTGCCCCTTTCTCTCTTGGTCTCTTCCTTTTTTCTTTTTTCTTCTCCTGTCAGCACTGTGTGCCCTTCTTCTAAGCTCTCTATCTCTATTTTTTTTGTCACTTTGCATTCTGTCTCACTCAATCAGACACAAAGATGAAGGCCTTTCTCACGTTACACACACACACACACACACACGCGCGCATCAAACTTTCTGTCAGGACCAGCCTGTCTGTCTCTGTTCTCTCTCTGACTAATCAGCTCCCTTCTTGATAATGCCTCTATTATTTTCCATCCAACTCCTGCCATTAGCACTATGTGATGCACATAAACTTCTGTCCATCTTTTACTGTATTTTGATCAAATAAATGCAGGCATGCTGAATTTAATAGATTTATTTGCAAAACATTTAAAAATCTTACCTACTCCAACTTTTTGAATGGTATTGTATTTATTTTATTTAATTGATATCAATATTATTTATTAAAATAAAAAATCATTGATTCAAACCATTTTAGTTAAACTTTTTTTTCTCTGTATTGTTGAAATATTTGTCAAAAGAAGGCACACAGTATGCTGATATGAATGACTGTGTGTTAGCTGAATGCCCATAGTGAAACCTATCAGCTCGGATGTTCACATACACATGGCCTGATAGGTTTAAACCCTGCTTTGAGTTAAAAATCACTCCACAAGCAACGCCCAATTTTCATCCCTCGCCCCTGACCCTAATCTAAATGAAGCCTCTCCACCCTATCAAGTCTGTTTGTGTCCTGTGTCTCTTCCTATTCTCATTCCTAAAAACAATTCTTCCCCATCCTATCCCCTTCATCTTTCCTTTCCTCCTCGTTCCTCTCCTCTCCCTCCATCAGCACTAAGCTTCCTTGGACAGACTCCAGCTGTCAAGCTGTATATCATTTGGGCCTCCATTTGTTGAGTCTAAAAAGTGAGTGAAAAAGAGAGACAACAAGAGATAGAGAGAACAAGAGATACAGAAGGATAGGTTAAGGAAAAAAGAAATACAAGAAAAGAGGACTCCAGGTTGACAGTTGCTCCTCATTAAGTGTTTTTTTTTGACGTTCATCTTCTGTCCTATCTGTTGTTGTTTAACTCATTCTCTTTCTCGCACTCACACACACGAAATGAAAGGATGTACCCTTTCATTATTACCTGTGATTATTTACTCACCGTCATATTGTTTCAAACCTGTACATTTTTTAAAAGTCTAATTTTGTGTCCCATGCTAAAACTAACAGTATGCAGGTTTGATTCAACATGAGGGTGAATTTATTTTTGTGTGAACAATTGTTATTCTCTCCACTGCCTAATGCTTTCTAAATGGATGCATTCTGGGTATAGGCATGGTCATGTGACACGCAAGCATCTCAGATTACCCAGAATACCTTGGTTTGGTGGAAGAAAGGCTTGCCCATGTGTTACAGTTTCCCCAAAAGAAAAAAAAAACGACTCAACAAATGATTATGTTTTTGCCACCTTCATTCTTAGAATGAGGTTAATACAAATACCTGAGAAGCATGTAATCCCATAAACGCTATAGATTTGGGTTGTATGCGTGGGGTTGTGGACTGTATGTGCTGCTTGATAGTTACTCAAATACCATCCCACACTGCCACCTTGAGGTGACTGCAGTGTGGCGGCCATTTTGGCTCCACTGCAGTCAGTTATGGATTCCACCTTCATTCCGGCTCGAGGGTCTGATACACGGTGCGTTCCAAACGGGATATATCGCCCTCCGAAGGGCACTTCGGAGTGAAAACAATCATGGCCGCCATATTGAAGGGTCTTTCCTTTATCAGTCCATTCAAATGTTTCAAATACATAGACACAATATACATTACAAATACATATTACATTACATATACAAATATACATTATATTTAACGTAAAAGACGACTGGGGATCAACAGCGTACAAAATGTTTGACGAAGGCGCCTCCTTGATCGTCTCATTAAAATGACGCAGAAGTTCCCAAAAAGTTTTTTTGACCCCTACACCCTTCATCCCTTCGAAGCTCTCACTCCGGAGGGTAAACCTTTTGAAGGGATTAGGGCATTGGGATGAGCCCTTCTGAATGGAATGCAGGGACAGTCTGCTGATTCAAGGCTAAGGTGTCGAGAATCTCCCCCTGCATTGAGAGTTGGCATGGCAGAGGGAGGATTCTCCCCTACTGCAGTGGGTTGTCCTAATCTGTAAGTGTGATGAGTTTGAATCCTCAGTCATTGATTGGGGAAAGGCCCAGAGTATAAGACCTGCCAAATACCTGGCAGGGGTTAGTGTATGAGAATGATGCAGTCAGAGTCAATACCACAAAGAGCAGCAGACTCAGGTGTGTGTGTGTGTGTGTGTGGCAATTGCGAGCATGAGTTAATCACTAATAAAGCAGCTAAATTTGATTAACAGGTCAGCACACTTTGATTTTATTTCTCTTAACTATATAAATTTAACAGGGTATATAATATTGTGTATAAAATAATTTATAAAGTATATTATATACACTACTGTTCAAAAGTTTGGGGTCAGAAATATTTTTGTTTTTTGAAAGAAATAATACTTTTATTCAGCAAGGATGCATTACACTGATCAAAAGAGGCAGTTTAGACATTTATGTTGTTACAAAAAAGTTGTATTTAAAAAAATAACAAATTTATTGCATCTTAAAATATATTCAAATAGAAAACAGTTGTTTTAAATTGTAATAATATTTCACAATGTTACTGTTTTAACTGTATTTTTGATCAAATAAATGGTGAACATATAAGACTTTCAAAAACATCTTACCAACCCCAAACTTATATATATATACTTCAAAATCGGGGCTTATTGATATCAGTGTACAGTACAATCTTGCACCCAGATTAAAAATAAGTGTGCGTAGGCAACAAACTTTCTAGAGGAGAGATCAGATGTTCCAGTACTCACTATATAACACTACAGTGGTAAGTGCTGATCTTTACTCAGATAATGGGCTAGGTTGTGAAATAAACAGATAGATATGATCTCATCTCAGATCTGTACATTATTTACCCTTATCAGATCTCTCAACAGCCTTTAAACGTTTTAAGGAGTCTGGATTTTAAGACTAATTGACCCTTTGCTAAGCCCCTCCCTACTGGCCAACCTGTTACACAACAACAGTTTACAGACAATTTTAAACAAATATGCAAAGAAGCATATGTGGATGGATGATATCCTTTCGGTTTTTACTGCACAGTTCACTAAAAATGCTGCTCATGAAAATCTCTTATTCATTCCAATGGGACGTTTTGTAAAGCTTGTGTGAGCGGACAAGAGTATCCAATTAGGCGGTGCTTAGCAATGGTCAATTATATTATATATGTCTATAGAATTTTTGAATACATTATTTAAAGACGCATTAATCAAAGTTTCAATATTGTAACCTATTGGATCACATCACACAAATCACACAAAAGCAATTGTTTTTGATGACCAATTCAAGCATATTTGTCAGCTGTGATCAATTTTGCAATAATGTTATTTAACATATTTGTATGTGTAAAACACTGCTTAGTGCATCTTTAATTTCATTTGACTAGGTCTGTACTTCCTAATATCTGAACATGGGGCTTTCAACTCTTTTAATCATTCGCTGAGGTTTTTATCTTTTTGTTTGTTTGGTCCTTTTTCTCTGTCTGTCTGTCTCTCATATTGATGTTGTTCTTCTGCCAAGCCACTCCCAGTATCTTGTTTCTGTTTCTGTCTCTCTTTCTCTTTTTCTGTGTGTGTGTATTCCTCTCTTTTCTGTCTCTTTCTCTATTCCGCTGTCTGTCTCTGACCCCCTCTTATGTCTACACCTTGGTGATCAACAGGAGCCTCTCTCGGTAAAGTCTCCCCTCCTTATTGTCGCACGGCTACCGTCCAGCTCACATGATGGCTTCTCTCTCTTTCTTTCTTTTTCCCTTCCCGACCCATTCTTCCTTTGCTCATCTGCTCTGGTTCTCTCCATTCCACTGCTTGTTTTATTCTTCCATGACTTACATTGGTTCTAACAGGTCCATCTGTGGACCTAAACGAGTGAACACAAAGTTACAGAAGACGTCACACTTTTGCACACTGCTTATGTTACTACACACCTCTCTCTGAGCACAGTCAGGAGCGAGTAATTGATTATCTGTAACCTGGACCTTTTCCAACGCTCCGACTCAATCAATCTGCCATGAGCTGGCCAGTCTTCAGCTGGGACTTGCCTGGAAGTTCATAGTTAAAGACAGCTGTCTTGGCCGCTTGATTGAAGAGTTCTCTGATTGTGTTTGGGACCTGTGTAAATACTTTTAAAAAAAAAATACGTCTGCCACATTCACAAGACTGTTCCTGGGACAATAAGGATTCACTGTCTACACTGGGTGTTTTATGGTGCAAGATGGCACTAACATTAGAGTAGTCTACTCTAGAAGCTTCAATTGTGGATTTCATTGATGGACATTTTTTTGTGAACTGCTCCAAGCATCTGTCTAAAATAAAATAGCTCTATTTACATTTGTACTGTTAATGTTATAAGCTGTATATTTTAAAAGCCTCTTTATTAACCCATTATTAACCTCAGTATTTATATATTTATCGTTTTTGTTTTAATTTTTTTATTCTGAAATGACCCTTGCATTTTTTTACTATGAATTGTATTAGTTATATATTTAAATAATCTCATTATTAACCCATTATCAACCTCACTATTTATTTATCCAGCATTATTTTTTCATGTAATGAATTTAATCTTTTATTTTTAATTCCCTTGGAATTTTTGTTCTCTGAATTTTAGTGGTTGTATATTTAAATAACCTAATTATTGACCCTTTATTTATTTTATTTCATATATTTTTTTATGTTATTTATTTAATGCCATTTATTATTATTATTTTAAAATAACCCATGCAAAGTCCTTTTTTGGCAATAAAGCATTATTTTATTTCTAATTTTAGTCTTCAGCTTACACCTGATTGGTCCATGTTAGTAAATATTTTGGGATAAGCAACTTTGATGCACCCAGTGTAGACAGACTTGGACCATTGTGATGCTAAACATTAAGTTCTTCAAAATGGCCAGTTCATTGAATGGCCAGTTTCTTGAATATCTTCTTGTAAAAATCCAAATGTGCTTTGGAGAAAGGAGGTTTATCAACAGTTTTTTCTTTTTATTTCCTTATTGGTTTGAATGCAATGAAATGTCCTTGTAACTTGTCTTTGTCTCCTGGTTTGAGCTTCCTCAAGTTCTTCTAGGGACAAGATACAGTTGGACTCAAGTCTGCTAACCTTCTGCATCTCAATGAACCCTCAGTCTTTTCATGTTACCTACGATTAACACAAACAGCCTCCATATCCCAGACCTCCATTCCCCTGTCTGCTCTAAAACAGCTAAAAACCAAAAAGAAAGAAAGAGGTTTGGCTGGGCATTGCACTGGAAAATGCCTGACAGTTTTTCTGACATACTTACTTGAATGTGTTATGCTTTTGGAATGCCCACAGAAGGTAGACGGAAAACCTACAATGGTTGTGAATCTGTGAAGGCCTGTGAAGACTTGTTTGAAGAATTTTTTTTTTTTAAATAAACAATCCACAAAAAATACGTCTAATACATGATAAATACTGCAGTATTAACTGTTGCATGGTGATATTGAAATTATCTTCTACATTAAGAGCAAAAGGAAGCCCAAGAAATGGTCTAGAAGTGAAATGTGATTGGAAATGTCTTTCAAGAATTCATGTCTCTCTTTATGTCTCGCCATACAGCATGTTGATGTCCTGTTGTTTGTCTCCAATCCACAAGGGGGAGCAGTAAGGGGAAAGACATCAGTGTCATCAAGTCTCTGAGGGTTCTAAGGGTGCTACGTCCCCTGAAGACCATCAAACGTCTTCCCAAACTAAAAGTAAAAGCCACACACACACACCTACACAGCTATGATACATGTTATCACACCATCTTGTTTTGTGCTATACCAATTTCATGTCTCTTTCTCCCAGGCGGTGTTTGACTGTGTAGTGAACTCTCTGAAGAACGTGTTGAACATCCTCATTGTCTACATGCTGTTCATGTTCATCTTTGCTGTGGTGGCCGTGCAGCTCTTTAAGGGACGATTCTTCTACTGCACCGACGAGTCCAAAGAGTTTGCCCGTGACTGCAGGTAAGAATAGACAACGTGCAATGAAAAATTGTGAATTTGGCAACATGGTCCACAATAATACATGTATACTCGCCTATCCTTATAAAAAAAGTCTGTTTGCTGAATTGTGCATGTGTATTTGTGTTTCAGGGGCGAGTATTTGGTGTACGAGCGCAATAACGAGGTCAAATCGCAGAAGCGGGAGTGGAAGAAGTACGATTTCCACTACGACAACGTGCTTTGGGCCCTGCTTACTCTCTTTACTGTGTCCACCGGAGAGGGATGGCCGCAGTGAGTTGACATGTGCTCACAACCTGTGTGTCATCTCTTGTGGCTTTGTATCTCTCCTTTTATGTCATCGCCTCTTCTTGTCACTTTACTTTCAGGGTGTTGAAGCACTCTGTGGACTCTACCTATGAGGACCAGGGCCCGAGCCCGGGGTATAGGATGGAAATGTCCATCTTTTACGTGGTGTACTTCGTTGTCTTCCCCTTCTTCTTCGTAAACATCTTTGTAGCTCTCATCATCATCACTTTCCAGGAGCAAGGAGACAAGATGATGGAGGACTACAGCCTTGAAAAGAATGAGGTACTTGCAAATTTATTCCTATGTGTAAACCAAGAAACATGCCTAATTTTGACCTAAATTGAAGGCAGCATCTTATAAATCTTCCAATCCCGTAGTGCATTCCAAGGTGGTGGACAGTTTAGTTTTATTCATTGCTAAAAAGTAGTTCAATAAGAAATCATTTCATATAATTCATATAATGTGGTATTTCAACCAATATCTTATGACTTGTTTTGCAATGAGCCATCTGTGTAGAAATGTGATTATAACTATTGGCTATTTTGTCTATTTTGGTATTATCGAAAGTTTCATTTGTGAAATAGTCAATTTTATCACAAAATCTAGAAATTAGTAGACTGCTATATATATATATATATATATATATATATTAGTGCTGTCAATCGATTTTTTTTTTTAAACTAATTAATCACACATTTTTCTGAAATTAATCGCGATTAATCCCACCTAACATGAAAGTTTTTAAATATACTTTTATATTGCAATAATTTCACATTCAATCTTCAAATTAATGTACAAACAACATAAAGACTGTGTATTTTTTAATATTTGTTTAATGGCATCTTTTTTTTATGACTGAAGGCCAGTATCACTGATACCAATACTACTGATATCTCTATGAAATTGTTTTCCCCCCTAATATTTAAACATTGACTATAGCCATTCAACATTACAGTATAATTGAGAGCTATCAATTTTAACATTTATTAGACTTTAAAAATAACTTCTAATTTAAGTGAACTTAAAGGGGTCATATGATGCTGCTAAAAAGAACATTATTTTGTGTATTTGGTGTAATGAAATGTGTTTATGCGGTTTAAAGTTAAAAAAACACATTATTTTCCACATACTGTACATTATTGTTTCTCCTCTATGCCCCGCCTTTCTGAAACGCGTCGATTTTTACAAAGCTCATCAGTCTGAAAAAGCGAGGTGTGCTGTGACTGGCCAGCTATCCAGTGCGTTGTGATTGGCCAAATACCTCAAGCGTGAGACGGAAATGTTACGACCCTCACATACTGTTGATGCCGTGTCCCGGCCGGAGCGACGAGACAAAAACATTAAAACCCATTACAAAAGAGGCATTTGTTGCATCCAGTGGGGACATAACTACTGATTATAATGACTTATACTGTCTTTTTACGCATTGCGTTGCATCGCGCCGCGTAAACATAAAACTCTGTCTGCATTTGTGATCAGAGAAATGACAAACAACAAGTGCTAACGTTAATCCACACTGCCCAAAACTCGCGTTTGAATCATCAGTGGCAAATGAAAAAAGAAAACGTACTTACGTGAGTCAGAACTGCCGGCATTTTAGCCTCAAGCGTGAGACGGAAATGTTACGCCCCCTTACCATACTGTTGATGCCGTGTCCGGCCGGAGCGACGACACATAAACATTAAAACCCATTACAAACAAGGCATTTGTTGCATCCAGTGGGGACATAATTACTGATTATAATGACTTACACTGTCTTTTTACGCGTTGCATTGCATCGCGCCCCGTAAACATAAAACTCTGTCTGCATTTGTGATCAGAGAAATCAACAAGTGCTAACGTTAATCCACACTGCCCAAAACTCGCATTTGAATCATCAGTGGCAAATCCTTCAAATGAAAACGTACTTACAGTCTGTGAGTCAGAACAGCCGGCATTGTAGTCTACTCTCCCAGGATCAGGAAACAGTCCTCCATAAAATG
>NW_015628268.1:820152-821717 GCF_001515625.1 Sinocyclocheilus rhinocerous
AACATTTATTAGACTTAAAAAAATAACTGCTAATTTAAGTGAACTTAAAACAATCTTCACATAAACCCATTATAATAAATGTCATATTTACCTGCGACCTTCAGCAGAAATATACAGAAATTGAAATTGAAGTTATCAAACACTAAATTCTAAATTAAATATAGATGAATCCTTAAAACTATAAAAGTTATTTTTTCCTCTTTTTTTCTTTGTCCTTTGATTAATAGACATCACAGCAGCTGGTTATTAGGTTGTTTTGGCTGCTATTTCTTTAAGAGCTGCCGCTGCTGAACATGACGCAGATCTGGCATGCATCATATTTTCTCTCAACTCTTTTTAACTTTTCTGACTCACTTTAGGTCTTAAAGTCTCTATTAATGAGCTGACGAGTTAAAGGGTCATGAAACCCCCTGTTTCAGCACTGGATAGTTCTCACTACAGTTTTAAAAAATGCTAAAAAAGTGGGTGTGGTACGCAGCGGAGGAGGAAGAGGGGAGACAGACAATACACACAGCTTCGGGTTCAGACAGTTTCATTTCGCTCCCATCGAGTTAAAAACACAAATAAATGCACAGCCATTTGCACTCTGCATCGAAAACATATATATGAACGCGCTGTTGCACCTCTGATCATTTTTAGGATTATTCTGCGGCATTTATATTAGCCTTTTGACGGCTTGTGTCACGGAGCTGTAAAAACGGTTACACTCACTAGTGAATGAATCGCATTTGTGCCGAACTCTTATTACAAAGCAAAAACAAACGCTCTCCTTCCTTCGATCCGTGAACGTTTCTCTCAGTTAAAGGGGTCATATGATGCGATTTCAAGTTTTCCTTTCTCTTTGGAGTGTTACAAGCTCTCGGTGCATAAAGAAGATCTGTAAAGTTGCAAAGACTAAAGTCTCAAATCCAAAGAGATATTCTTTATAAAAGTTAAGAGTCAGCCACGCCTACCTAAAACGGCTCGTTTTAACACGCCCCCACATATCTACGTCAATATGTGGCAATATTAGCATAATGCCGCCCAAATGTTCATGCAAAGAAAGAAGGCGTGGTTTCAGGAACGCAGTAGTGTTGATGCAGCCATGTCAGGGAGACGGTGTGTGTTTCAGTGCGAAAGCAAAAGCACTTTATTTGGCCTTCCGAAAGTAGATGCAATTAGGAATCATTGGTTAAGATTTATTTACAACAGAACAGCACAACCCAGATGTTCGAATTTGTGCAACGTATTTTATGGACGACAGTTTTTTGAACCTAGAAGAGTACAAGGCTGGCTGAATAATTAAGCAAAGCGTCTTCTCATTGGATAAGAACACGCAGTCTCATGAATAATGTAATAGACACCGACGTGTCATCGATGTACTATAGTCCATTGCCATGTCGTCAACACGATGTAGATTTTAAACCCGGAAGATGAAAATAGCACAAAAAAAGCTTAAAATTAACCAGTTTTCTCAAACAGTTAAAATTAGCAGATGCTAACATTATCTGCTATAATGTGCAACACAAACACCTCTGCTAAAATCTCAGAAAAAGTAGTCTGGGGTTTCATGACCCTTTAAATCA
>NW_015628268.1:821771-822348 GCF_001515625.1 Sinocyclocheilus rhinocerous
GTCTGTCATAGCAAATCAACACATGCAGTTGTGAATAATTAAGCGAAGCGTCTTCTCATAGGATAAGAACACGCAGTCTCATGAATAATTGAATATACACCGACGCGTCATCGATGTACTATAGTCCTTTGCCGCGTCACAAATTGTGACGTCAACACGATGTAGATTTTAAACCCGGAAGATGAAAATAGCACAAAAAAAGCTTAAAATTAACCAGTTTTCTCAAACAGTTAAAATTAGCAGATGCTAACATTATCTTCTATAATGTGCAACACAAACACCTCTGCTAAAATCTCAGAAAAAGTAGTCTGGGGTTTCATGACCCTTTAAATCAGGTGTGTTAGATGAGTGAGATGGTGCTGGGTGCTGCTCCAGGACAGATTGAAAACCATTTCAGAGACATGTTCTTAAATGTGACTCATATAAAATATATTACATGCATGCACAGTTTTAAGGCAGCTTTAATCGCCTATTAGGTAACTTCATGACTTAACTGACCACGACATTGCATGCACGTAGTTTATTTCACGCTTTGATATGAAAGGATACAGGCTACAGCGCGCGCCGGCGCTTGTGC
>NW_015628268.1:822774-823353 GCF_001515625.1 Sinocyclocheilus rhinocerous
GGTTATTTTGGCTGTTATTTCTTTAAGAGCTGCCGCTGCTGAACGTGACGCGGATCTGACACGCATCATATTTTCTCTCAACTCTTTTTAGCTTTTCTGACCCACTTCAGGTCTTAAAGTCTCTATCAATGAGCTGAGGAGTTGAATCGGGTGTGTTAGATGAGTGAGACAGTGCTGGGCTGCTCCAGGACAGTTTTGAAAACCATTTCAGAGACATGTTCTTAAATGTGACTCATATAAAATATATTACATGCATGCACAGTTTTAAGGCAGCTTTAATCGCCTATTAGGTAACTTCATGACTTAACTGACCACGACATTGCATGCACGTAGTTTATTTCACGCTTTGATATGAAAGGATACAGGCTACAGCGCGCGCCGGCGCGAGCACAGTACTCACTTTCCGCGCTCACTTGACACGCGCCTGGCGCTGAAGTGAAGTGGAGCGCGCGTCTGAAATGTCTCCCGGTCTCAGTCATTCTGCGACTGAATAAATGCACTTCTTGTCAAGAG
Organism: Sinocyclocheilus rhinocerous; assembly: GCF_001515625.1. Classification (NCBI taxonomy): domain Eukaryota; kingdom Metazoa; phylum Chordata; class Actinopteri; order Cypriniformes; family Cyprinidae; genus Sinocyclocheilus; species Sinocyclocheilus rhinocerous. The sequence goes on from NW_015628268.1 coordinate 823,288, forward strand.
AAAAAGTGACAGAAGCAGCAGTTATGAGTGGGGTGGAGAACCGTAGGCCAGCCCCTGCGTTAATTG
>NW_015628268.1:823561-824276 GCF_001515625.1 Sinocyclocheilus rhinocerous
TTTTTACGCGTTAAACTGAAAAGAATTAATCGCCTGCGTTAACGCGCTAATTTTGACACCACTAATATATATATATATATATATATATGTATGTATATTATTGAATAATATATTTTTAAGAAATCTGCTCCTTTTTAGAGTTTATATCTCTAAGATCGATGGATAGATAGATAGTATTAATTATTTCAGTTTTTTTTTATCTACTAATTCTGTCAAATAATGTCAAAAAAAATTCCATTTTATTTCCATTTTATGATAGCCAGCATTTAAATGTTTCAACAATGTTTTGGAGAAGAAACATAATTAATAATGATTATATCATAAGAAAACTGAGACTTTTCAAATTCATGTACATAACACTTAAAAGTGTGTTTCTAGGTCAAAAGCAACTTATTTGTGCTCTCACATTTTTTCATTTTTAGCCACATACTAGATTGGAAGTCTACAGTTTTCACTTCTCTCTCCACAACGACAAACATGCAACATGATACGTCAGATACTTCTTTCACTGTTTTCTGTTGTTCTGTGTCTTCTAGAGAGCCTGCATTGATTTTGCAATAAATGCCAAACCTCTAACGCGCCACATGCCTCAGAACAAGCAAAGCTTTCAGTACCGAATGTGGCAATTTGTGGTGTCACCTCCGTTTGAGTACAGTATCATGGCTCTCATTGCGCTCAACACCATCGTCCTTATGATGAAGGTACAAGCTTCTTC
>NW_015628268.1:824395-831820 GCF_001515625.1 Sinocyclocheilus rhinocerous
TTTTTACGCGTTAAACTGAAAAGAATTAATCGCCTGCGTTAACGCGCTAATTTTGACACCACTAATATATATATATATATATATATATGTATGTATATTATTGAATAATATATTTTTAAGAAATCTGCTCCTTTTTAGAGTTTATATCTCTAAGATCGATGGATAGATAGATAGTATTAATTATTTCATTTTTTTTTTATCTACTAAACACTGTCAAATAATGTCAAAAAAAATTCCATTTTATGATAGCCAGCATTTAAATGTTTCAACAATGTTTTGGAGAAGAAACATAATTAATAATGATTATATCATAAGAAAACTGAGACTTTTCAAATTCATGTACATAACACTTAAAAGTGTGTTTCTAGGTCAAAAGCAACTTATTTGTGCTCTCACATTTTTTCATTTTTAGCCACATACTAGATTGGAAGTCTACAGTTTTCACTTCTCTCTCCACAACGACAAACATGCAACATGATACGTCAGATACTTCTTTCACTGTTTTCTGTTGTTCTGTGTCTTCTAGAGAGCCTGCATTGATTTTGCAATAAATGCCAAACCTCTAACGCGCCACATGCCTCAGAACAAGCAAAGCTTTCAGTACCGAATGTGGCAGTTTGTGGTGTCACCTCCATTTGAGTACAGTATCATGGCTCTCATTGCGCTCAACACCATCGTCCTTATGATGAAGGTACAAGCTTCTTCCTCCCTCAGCATCAGTAATGTCCTTGTGCATCCGTCAGGGTCTGAATTTTCTTTGTGCATTTCCAGTACCATGGGGCCCCTCCGACGTATGATGCAGTCCTGAAGAACCTGAATATAGTGTTCACCACACTGTTCTTCATGGAGTGTGTTCTGAAAATCATTGCATTTGGTGTCCGAGTAAGTCTCTCTAATCGCATCCTAAAGATATCACCTATTATTAATTCATTCATCCTGTTACTTATTTAGACCTGAGATTTTTTTAAACGTTTTCTTCTTTTAACCCATTTAGAAAAATGGGTTTAGAAAAAACTGCTTTCTATTGCACTTGTCTGCCTGTCTCCATGGTGACAGCCATTTGATTGGCTAAACTATTTTTTATAGTCTTGCCAGTGCAGGATAGGGTGATGCAGGTCCTCACTACCTGAGAACTCTGAGATGATTGGTTAACACACACTCTCCTTTTGTTTCTCTGCAGAATTATTTCCGAGACGCTTGGAATATTTTTGATTTTGTTTCCGTTATCGGCAGCATCACTGACATTTTAGTGACAGAGCTTTGGGTAAGTGCACTTTTATACAAGTTTAGAAAGCAAATACAGATTGCATCTTGATTCATGTTGGAACTGATTAGCTAGATGTGAATATATCCACTTATAAATAAATATGCATTATAATCCTGGAAATGCATCTCTTGCAATCACTTCCCTTTTTTTAGGGACAGTAAATAGTTTCGTTCTCACACACATAAATCCTACTGAATCTATAGCATGTGTTTTGAATATCATCCTATTGCAGAATTTTCATATTATGTTTAATAAGGAAGGTTTAATTGCAACAATTCCAAACTTGTGGTAAAAATGTGGTAAAAATGACTTGGAAGCAAAATGTTAAAACTTTTGTCTGTTTGAATATTTACCCATTCAATCCTCCACATCGTGTGTTCATTCTATTGCTAAGTGTTGTGTGTATTTGTACTGATTTTTGTTTGTAAATGTCAGTGTTTGAGTGTGTATTTGTGCTGGTGTTGTCTCCTGTCTGTGCCTTTAGGGTGCTCTGTCTGTAAAAATGAGACAGAGACACTTTACTCTGATGTGTTACACTGAAGTTTTTGGGCTTTCCCAGTGGTCACACATTACATTATGTGGATTTTTATACCATATAACTTTCCATATAAACCATATAATCAGTGGTAATTTAATGTTATTTATATATTATCATAATATTTATCAATATTTTGAATTAACTTATACTTCATTTTCACTTTACGTGTTTGTCATTTTATATTTCTACACTCTATAGCATTTATGTATGTTAACTTTTTTAAATAATTGAGTTCCACACTAACATTTTATATAAATATCACATATCATATATATATTTTTTTTTTATAAAATAGCTTTAGTTTTGTTTTTGTTTTGTTTCATTAACATTGCCCCTAAAGGTAGTTAACACTGTATTTGTAACAATTTTAAAAAATGCTCCGCAGGACATAAGTAAAATTCAGTTTGGCCACTGGAACAGCCTGCATAGTGAATCAATACCCACCGTATCTGTGTTTGATTAATCAGCCTGTTGACTGTATCCATAACGACTTATTCCTGTTTTATCTTTTTACATGCTTTCTTTGTTCCTCTGATTTGTTGGCGATAAACCCATCCAATCCAAAACAAACAAAAAATGCACTATGAAACTCTCATATCTTCCATCTCATGTGTACCTATCCAATCCCCTCACACACTCACTATACATGTATGCATCCATCTACTGCAACAACACATAGAATCCGGTTGGTTTGTAATTTTCTCTCGGCTTCTAATGCATCCATTACCCAAAATGCCTCGCTCTTTCCTCCTCACTTTCCTCAAAGCATGTGCTTCCAGTATGATGACCCATGACCCCAAAGATGCTTGACAATTTGACAACTGCTCATGTTAATGCTCATATATTCTAAAAGCAATTAAAAACACTAGGACTAGGTGGTATAATGGTAAAAATGTGTCATTTAATTCTTAAAAAATTTTTTGACCATTTTTCACCAAATTCCCAGAAACACAACTGCATTGTATATACAGGTGCATCTCAATAAATTAGAATGTCGTGGAAAAGTTAATTTATTTCAGTAATTTAACTCAAATTGTGAAACTCGTGTATTAAATAAATTCAATGCACACTTTATTGAGATGCACCTGTATATTGTTACAATGATCTAAAATGATTCATGTAAGCATTTGGTCATACCACCCACCCTAATACAAACACATATATGTATACAAGTACAAGGGCCAATAATGTATGTAATACATTAAAGTAACTTCACCGACATTAACATAGAGTTTTGTAAAGTAGATTTACCTGAATGTAATCACAAGAGGTTCAGATAAAGTTCAATAGCTGACTCTTGCTCTTATTGACCTGTAGTTCTAATCTACCTTGTACTATTTTTGTTTTTGCTCATAAAAATGCTTTTACACTTGCACAGGTAGTCACAGATGTTGTCATGCCATTGCTGAATGCCATGCACTTTAGCAAAAGCTGCATGATGACTCTTTTTCTTTCATTACCTTATCTTTTCTCGATTCATCTGCCTGTTCTGCACTACTGTAGTTCCTCCTCTGTATGGAAGAGGGCGCTACAGCTCACTCATTGAAATATGTGTATGCTGGAATGGGGGAGTGATCCTCAATAACCTGTCCACACATAAAGATTTATTATTTATTTTACCAGGTTTTGCTGAGTGATTATGTCAAATGTGCTTAAAATACCACATTGAAATTTTGTGTTTTGGGCTAAGCACTTCTAAAATGCCCCCAAAAAAGAAAAGACAGTTGGCATGAACTTTGTGTGGATTGGACCATTGAGAATTACATAAAAACACAGCCAATCCCCACTGGCTAATGTTGTCGGTATTCTCCTCCATATGCCTGTATTTGCTAAACATTACAGTGCATCAGGCTGCTTCCATTCTGTGCCTTGCCTGTCTCAACAGATCAGTGCATTTGATTAAAAAAGGTTTATGCTTTAATATATGATTGGATGTTGACTGTTACAATATATTGATTGTTTTTCTTGAGCCCCTCCTGAATTAATTTGGTCCTTTTTGCCATTTTTTATTTTTTTTATTTTTTAGTTTCAATCCCATTTCAAGTTTATTTTGTACATTGTGTATTTATATACATTTATTAAAAAAAATGTTTTTATACTTTTATGTATTACTTTAACCCACTTTCTCTCTAAATTATTATTTAATTTAAAAAATATATTTATCATCAAGTAAACTGATTGTGATTTTTCTCTACTATATCTTCTCTTTTTCTTACACTTGCTCTCTCTTTCACATGCTGTCTCTCTTGCACTCTTTTCTTCCTTTTCTTCTGGAACATTCTCCTCTGTCTCCGTTTCTACGTACGTCTCAACCTAATCTCCCTAGGATAACTTCATAAACCTGAGTTTTCTGAGACTGTTTCGAGCAGCACGTCTCATTAAGCTCTTGAGGCAGGGCGAGACCATTCGCATTCTACTTTGGACTTTCGTTCAATCATTTAAGGTGCTTAAAGTCTTACCTAAATGCCTACAGTCACACACCTACACCGATTCACATGCCAAATCCAAGTCCAACGTGACTAAGGGACAAAACTTAAGATATTTGCAAACAATTTTTTTGCAATTAAATCTTCACACGGTTTCTGGTGAAAAATTTCAGGCACTCTGAAGTCCTGCCTTTTAGTTAAAAATAAGCATTTTTTTTTACTTGAGAACTTCTTTGCATATGTCCCTACATGTAATGAAAATGTATAGCCAGCTGTCCTGCCTAAAAAAGTTAAAGAGTGAATTTTCATGATTCTTTGAAAACAGTTTGGATACCAGAATTAGTTGTTTGCTATCTGAACATATTTACAAATTGAGCTTATTTGAAGATTAAAAAAATACATTCTCCAAAAATGGAATGCATAATTTCATGCAGTATTGCAGAGATGTAGAGATGTGTTTTACTGATCTGTAAATTTTATAGAAGCAAAGTGACAATGCACTCAACCTATTTTAAGGTGTGCACATTTGTAAAAAAAAACAAAACAAAACAAAAAACAGAGACTTTACCGACATTTAAAATTCAGTCTAATTTCTTCCTCCTTTCATGCTTTTTCTGTTTACCATTTACAGGCTCTGCCGTATGTGTGCCTGCTCATTGCAATTCTGTTCTTCATCTATGCCATCATTGGCATGCAGGTAACAGCTGTTCTGTTTGAAATGAGCTTTAACATCCCTGTGGGTTTTTGAAAAACTAAATAAAGACAAAATGAACCAAAATATGCATCTATCAACACATTGATAAGTGGCATAAGGTTGCTGAGATTTCACATCTGTGAGTTCAGTGATGTGTTCAGTAGTTTTATATATTCTCTGTGACACTGTAGTTGTTTGGGAACTTGGCGCTGGATAAGGAGGAAGATAGTGCGATCAATGAGCACAATAACTTCAGAACCTTCATTATGGCCCTGATGCTACTCTTCAGGTCAGTCCAGTGTTTAGCTGTTCTGTTTGAAATGAGCTTTAACATCCCTGTGGGTTTTTGAAAAACTAAAAGACAAAATGAACCAAAATATGCATCTATCAACACATTGATAAGTGGCATAAGGTTGCTGAGATTTCACATCTGTGAGTTCAGTGATGTGTTCAGTAGTTTTATATATTCTCTGTGACACTGTAGTTGTTTGGGAACTTGGCGCTGGATAAGGAGGAAGATAGTGCGATCAATGAACACAATAACTTCAGAACCTTCATTATGGCCCTGATGCTACTCTTCAGGTCAGTCCAGTGTTATTTTAGTATATATTTTATTAAAAAATTAAAAATATTTTGAATGAGCTTTTATTTATATTTTTTCATTTTAAATGAAAAATTTTTCATTTCGTTTTGTCATTTGTATTATTTTTTACTTTTCAATTTAGCTTTAATTTTTTTGTTTTTTTTTTGTTTTAGTCGTTTTAGTACTTCAAATTAAACCTTTCTTTAAGGAGCAAAAAATATTTAAAAACAATTTTTCGCAGCAAAACCTTAATTTTTAGCTTAAGTTCCTTTTCAGTTGGTCACTTCGGTGTTGTGTTGAAGTTTCCGACACTAGGGGTCGCACTTGGGAGCGCAGACACCTCTGACATCAAAAAAAGGGCAATGAAATTGGCAAGCAAAATTTGCATAGCTGGCCACATCCGGGTATAAATAGGCCAGCGTAGCATTTGCTCACTTGTTCTGTTTTTTGGAGCCGAATGCTGTGTCTGTGAGAAGCAGCACTCATTCACCTCTCGATCTCGTCGTCATTGGATCTACGGCACAGGCAGCAGAGGCACCCCAGGGTGCTTCAACGGTGATCTTTGAGCGCAAATTCTCTGAAAGAGCTTCACGGGCGGAATTGTGTGTTTACGTCATGCCTTTCCGCCCATGTTCTTCTGGTTGCGGTTACCATGTCTCCTTATGACCGACTCGATCTCTGTGTTCAGTGTTTGGGCCGTGCTCATGATGAAGCAGTGCTCGTGGATGGTTTATGTCCCACTTGCAAAGACCTGTCCATAGGCACATTGTGTTTGTGGCTTGGGTTCTTCGTCAAAAGACCTCGAGTCACCCCAGCCGCTTCCTGTTCCGGTCCTTCTACTTCCGGGTATGAGGCCACAGCGATGTGCGCCCAGCCCCAGTTCCTTTCTTCCCAGATGTGCACGAGGAACTGACGAAATCATGGAAGGCCCCCTTCTCAGCCAGGACATGATACTCCGGCTCCTCCATCCTCACCGACGCAAAGTTGAAGTGACCGGCTGAAAGGGAACGTCTCTGTTACATATGGTAACCCTCATCCCCTGATGGAGGGATCGGAGACGTCATGTCCCTTATGCCACAACTCTGCCTGAGTGGGTTGAGACGCTTCTCGACTCCTCAGAACAGAACGAGTGAGCAAATGCTACGCTGACCTATTTATACCCAGATGTCTGGGGTGTGGCCAGCTATGCAAATTTTGATCACCAATTTCATTGGCCTTTTTTCGATGTCAGAGGTGTCTGGGCTCCCAAGAGCGACCCCTAGTGTCAGAAAATTTGACACACAGTCTCTGTTCCCTCCATCAGGGAACAAGGGTTACCACATGTTACCGAGACGTTTTAATAGTTTTGCTATGTGCTTTTGTCTTTTTTATTAGTTTTTTTTTTATATATTTCTATTTAGATTTATTTTTTATTTCAGTTTCAGTTTTAGTAATTTTAGTACTTCAAATTAAACCTTTTTGTTTTATTTTTAAGTAACAAGACCTGAAATATTTACAAAAAAATTGCACCAAACCCCTCAAAATATTTTAGCTGAAGTTCTAGTAATTTTAAGTATTATTATTTAATTTTTTCCATTATTTCTGTATTTCTGTTTAGCTCTTATTTGTTTTAAGTTTATTAATTTTGGTACTTTTAAACGAAACCTTTTTATTTTATTTTAAAGAATAAGACTTAAAATATTTGTGAACAATTTCTTTGCACCAAAACCTTCAAACCTTCATTTTTAGCTTAAGATTTTGTAATTTTGTTATGTGCTTTTTAAAAATTTGATTTCTATTTATCGTTCATTTATTTTTATTTCAGTTTAAATAATTATTTATTTGATTTGATTTGATTTAATAAGTTAGTTGCAAAAGCAACATTTTTAATTTTTAAGATTTTCATCTAATATATATATATATATATATATATATATA
>NW_015628268.1:831947-847823 GCF_001515625.1 Sinocyclocheilus rhinocerous
AATACACAAAATAATGTTCTTTTTAGCAACATCATATGACCCCTTTAAGTGTTTTTCTTCCCACCAAAAGTGAATTTATGAAATGATAGACATCATGAAGTTACATAATAGCTGTTTAAATCATAACTGATTTCAAATAGATTATATATATATATATATATTATTTCAGCTTTGTTTCAGTTAACTAAAAACTATTTTTAATGTCACATATGTGTGTGTTTTGGTAACAGGAGTGCCACAGGTGAGGCATGGCATGAGATCATGCTGGCGTGTCTCGGAGGAATGGAGTGTGATGATAACTCTGGGAACGAGGGGCCAGAGTGCGGCAGCAACTTTGCTTATGCCTACTTTGTCTCTTTCATCTTCCTCTGTTCTTTCCTGGTGAGAACAGCCTCCACTTGTTTCTTTTCGCCTTCCTTTACCTTAATCCCACTTTTTTACACTTCCCTTTCTTTCTCAGAGATGCATCTCTTCTTTATTTATTGCTTCAAACGGTAAATAATAAATTCAGTATGTTTCTGAGCTTGCATTTTGGGGTTTGTATTTGTGTTTAGATGCTGAATCTCTTTGTCGCTGTCATCATGGATAACTTTGAGTACCTGACCAGGGATTCCTCCATTCTGGGTCCACATCATTTGGATGAGTATGTCAGGATTTGGGCAGAGTACGACCCAGCAGCCTGGTGAGTTAAACGCACATCTTTTACAAAGACTTTTTCTCTCACTCAAACACACAAAACCACACATTTTTTAAAGACGCTGTTATTCTTTTAAGCACACATGCAACCATTGATTTTTACCTTGAAATTGTAGAATGGAAAACCTACATCACTTAATACTAACAGTTTTTAAAAGGGAAACATGCTCACTGCAAGCTAACAAACACTGTAACATTCTAAAGATTCTTTCTTTCATCACAAATAAGATATTTATGTGCACACAAACTAACTCAAAAACCAATCATTCCTCTCCATAGCTGCTGACCCAAACCTTTAAGGTCTTTTGTTACTGAAAACATCCACAGAACGTCCCATAATGCTGTCCATGGTCATTTAAGATAAGGCCACTGATAGCAGATTTCAAAATCTCCAAAAGCCCAGCGTTATATCCCTCATATCCCATCAGATGTGACCTCTGCAGTCTGATTTGATTTCATGCAGATGAGCCCAATTGTACCAACTCCACAAACTCTGTCTGCCTAGTCAGTAGTGTCTCCCGCTTCCCTCTGTCCCAGTGCTTGCCTCATCTTCGAGTGCTGTTCTGCAGGAGCCCATGGAGTTGGTCTGAATGAAGGGATTCCTTACCCCAGCTCTGAGAGAGACCATTTATCCTGTTGACAATGCACGTCCGGTGATGATGATTCAGCAAAAGAAGGTTTAAGGTTTGAATTAGGGTTGTGCACCATTCAGAATAGAATTTGTATTTTTTTCCCCCAGATCAGTTCCTGAATTTGAATTGAATTTGAGTTACAGTACCAAACAAGATGTAGAATTGCAATTTGAATTTGAATGTAAATAAATAGAACTGAAATGAATCAAAATTCAAAGAAATTGATATAACTACAAGCAAAACTGAAGTTTATAGGCCTGATGGATGGATGGCCATCTATAGACATATTAATTGGACCCACTTGATATTAATTACATCTGTAATTAATTTCTGAAAGTACATTTATAATTACACTGTTGACCCATCCCTTACACCTTAACCCACCCTTAAACCTACCCATACCACCAAACCTGTCCCTAACCTTACCCGTATCCCACCTCAATAGCAGCAAAAGTGTTTGCAGTACAATATGAACACGTTTTGATGTAAGTACATAGTAGTTAAGGCCACTCAATATAAAGTGGGACCTATTAATTTATTATTAATGGACAGTATATTTCATCATATTAAAGAAATTAACTTACCAGTAAACCAGGATGGAAAGACATTTAATTTCCCAGAATGCATTACCTGCATTAAATTTCTTTAAATTACAATCCAGAACCTCTTCCTGTTATTTCGATTTAAATTCCAATTCATCTTTCTGTGGAATGTGGCCAATTCAATTCAAAGTCAAATTTATGAATTTTAAAGGGAACCAATTTTTCAATTCTGAATTTTGCATAATCCTGATTTGAACTACTTTCATTCAAAGAGTCAGAAAGAAGGAAAGATATCTGCTTTTTTTACTACAGTATACATCATTTTCAACATATTTTAACATAAAAATCACAATTTTTTATATGTAAAACATTTTTAATGTGGAAAAACAAAGTTTTCAAGTGCAACAAAATGTAGAAAAACGTAAGGAAAAATCTGCTTAACACAATAAATGTGTATAAAAACTACAGCAAGAAACCGAGAAAGTGATATAAAAGAACACAAGCAAGAGAGCTGAACATGAGACCCTGTGCATGGCAGATTCTGACTTCACAATGACTTAATTCTTCCATCTTTATGGCTCAGGTGTGCATGGCAAACATCTTCACAGACAAGCTGTCGCAGCTTATTTCTGTACTTGCCACTGCATACAAACGTTAACAAAATACACCTCATGTATTTTGACTGGTAAAGCCCGCTGTCGCTGTATGCAGTTCAATTAAGTCATTGGACTCGCCAAGATGAGAGAGCCTCTCATGTGCACGGTCATATCGGTGGATTCATTTTCTCTGCACCGTGATGGGGGGAAGATTCAGAACAATACTAAAGATCATTCAGGGACAGCGTCACCATTTTTTTTTTTTTTTTTTAATTCAATATGTAGTTATTTCATTCACATGCATAGCTAGGGTTCATTTCACTGAATTTTGACATGCATTAAAATCTCGGCTTCAGCAACATTCACATACATGTTTAAATTTATCCAAGGCAATAGTCCCTTTTAAAATGTCTAGGTTTGGATTATAGAAGTGAACTGTAGCAGGAAAAAATTCTTAGAGGTCCATAAGCATTTATTTCTAATGGTCATAACATTAAAGTATTAATGTATTTAATATGTTTTATAATTTTATTTATAAATTAGTTTGATAAATTACATTTAATATATATGTATATAACTGTATTCAAATGTAAAAACAAATAATAATAATTTTATAAAAATTGAAAATGTGTATTTTATAGAAAGACCCATGCATTTAGGATTTAGTGTTAACTAAATTTTTTTATATAAAATTTGCTTGGTTTTAATTATTCTTCATCACAGTCTTCTGAAAAGGGTCCATTGCTGGAAGAATCCAGTCTTTGTATGATCTGAACATGTTTGTTAGCTTAAAATCGGTTGGGCTGTCCTTTGAATGATCTGGTTTTCTATCGGTTTGAGGCAGTGTAACAGCCTCACTGGGTTTGGTCTGTGATTTGTCAATGGATATGTGTGCTTTTATTCTCTTGTTCTTTGTGCTCCTCTTCTTGTTTCTCTTATTTCCTTCTTCCTCTCCACCTTCTCTCTGGCTCTCTTTCTTCTCTCTCTTCCTGTGTGTGCCCCCTCTCTAACCTCCCTGTATTCTTCTTGCAGCGGGCGCATTCATTATAAGGATATGTACAGTTTATTGCGGGTTATCGACCCCCCGCTGGGCTTAGGCAAGAAATGTCCTCATAGGGTGGCCTGCAAGGTTTGAATCCTACTAAACAAAAAACTTAAGCACCTGCTCGCATTGAAGACTGGAATGAATGTTGCTTTTCTTTTTTTATGTTTCCTTTTTTCAGTTTATTTTTTACTCTCCTCCACAGTTTTCTTCTTTTACTTGAAATTCATTTTTGTTATTTTATTCGCCATCTCTATATGCATTCTGATATGACAAATGAGAATGTGCGGGACAATGCAGACACCTTTTTAGAAGCATGACGTGCACTGCCACCGACAACCAAGTCTGTATGAGTCTCTCTGTGGAATGAATCACTTTTAACAGCTAATCAAAAAAAAAAAAAAAAAAAAAACAAACGAATGAATCATCAGGCACATGTGTCCTCCGCTAGGCCTGGGGAAGAGGTGCCCAGCTCGGGTCGCCTACAAGGTTAGCGGCAGCAGCCCGCCGTGGGTGCGCCACAGCCAATCAAAGCTGTCCATTTTTTTTCTGTTAGTGTTGGTGTTGGTGAGCTGCTGTATCTTTCCTTTTATATTGTGGGGTACCGGTGAAGGTGTTAGCCAGCTGGCACATACCCGTACGCATACATCCACTGGAGAGCGGGAACGGAGGGTACCTTGTCAGCCCTTCTGCACCGTACTCAAATACTCACTCACTCACATACAGATGTAAAGGATTTTGTTGCAAATATAAAAGCAACTCTTAAATGTCATTTTGCAGTCTTGTTCTTAGAGATTATGAGTTTAATAAATTACATATTTGTTAAAATCAACATGAAATCAGAATGGACCCTTTTTAGGTCCTTACCTGCTCTTATTCATTGGCAAAGTGTTATTCAGAAAAGGTTTGTCTTTATAATCTTTCATCAAATTTTAGTAAGTAGTTCCACCTCTGCATCAACTCTAATGAATTCCTAGTGAATAAAATCAAGTCACCCTCTACTTCTGTTCTCACTGAATTTCCTGTTTCACTCATGAATGTTACATTGCAGAAGTAAAGTGGGTTGCGAATGCTGTTTCATGTTGACTTTAACTAGAAAACAAGGAATCCTGTATTATTTCCACATTACGTTTTCCATGTTCATTGCAGAAATAGAGCCTAATTTTAAATACAAATATGAAGGATGTAGACACAAATATATATGTTTTACTGTGTGCGTGTACAGAAGGACTGGGAAGGATCATGTGCCTTTGGTCCTCTGCGTCTCTCCCTCCAGTGGATGATACCTAAAGTCTTCAGATGATTTCGACAGCTGACACTTTCGTAGGTTCAGATTCAGCGTTCAGGAGTCTTTAGACCCACTTTGTCCTTTTGATTTTTTTTCAGCAAATCCACTAGAATCACAGATAAGCTTTCCCACCTGTCCTTCGTTTGATTCTGTCAATGCAGTTCTGACCTGTTTCCGTTCCCCTCTCTCTTACTGTCTCTCGCTCTATCTCTACTTTTTCCCCACATTCCTTAAGTTTGCATTTTCAGCCACTACATTTCTACATCCCTGCACAAAAATTCCTCCTCCTTTTTTTTCTCTTGCTCTCTCCCTCTTTCACTTCCTGTCTTCCTCTCCCTATCTATCTTGCATTTCTTCACTTTTAATCAGCATGCTTCTTAATTATGTAAGTAGTAGGAATCTGAATGCATACTTGTGTGACAATTACATCCAGCCATTTTACATGTCACGTTCATCATATTAATGCTGTGCACCTTAGTCAGGGTAGATGGCATGTTTAGTTTGAGGTGAATGAAAAGGTGAATGTTTTTTCATACGAAATATCATGTGTCACTGTCATTTTGCAGGTGGATGCTGTTATCAATATCCCATAATATATATCTTTATAGTCTTTTTTTATACTGTCCAAAACCGAGGATTTGTTGCCACATCTTTCACCAATTACTGCATAGTGAATTTCAAATACAGTACCGTTCAAAAGTTTGAAGTTTTTAAGATTTTCTCTTATGCTCACAAAGGCTGCATTTATTGGATCAAATATACTATAAAAAAGTAATATTGTGAAATATTATTACAGTTTAAAATAACTATTTTCTTTAATAATATATTTTATAATATATTTTAAATTGAAAAATAACGGCAAAGTTGAATTTTCAGCAGTCATTACATTTGTAATAGAATAGATAGAAATATTATAAATTATGTCTAATTTATACATTTATAAACATTAAAATGAACATTATACATGTCTTTACTGTCACTTTTGATCATTTAATGCATCCTTGCTGAATATAATATCAATAACTATATATAGATATTATTAAAAAAAACATTTTTAAATCTTACTTGCACTAGACTTTTGAATGGTAGTGCATTTAAGGACAAAGTGCACATTTCTGAGGGGAAAAAAACTACTTGAAATCTTATTTGACTGTTCAGACTGAGAATGGAAAACATCAGATTTCATTGCTGTTCACATGACAAAAAAAATAAACATGTTTTAGTCAGATATGCAAAGAAAATCATTCCTAGATTGCAGCTATTTTTTCTTTTTAATATTTTCTGGAGTTTTTTGCCTACTGCACGTGTCATCAGCTGTACACAACGACACAACGATACGTAGAACTTGGACAGACTATCTATATTTTGCATCTAATTAAAAAATGGCATCTACACTAAGACACTAAGATTAAAAGAACAGACTTCCTCTATGGTAGACATTTTGCGAAATGTAATTTAATTATGATCTGACAAAGTTTTGCTGAGACTCCCTTCACTCCAAACTCTTCCTTTCACTTTCCTCACTCTCTTATTGTTTCCCCTCATCTCAAACAAACAGCATTCTTCTTTTTCTCTCTTTCTCCTCTCAGACCTTCTCTCTATCCATTGCCAAGCACACCATTCCCCCCTTTCTCATTATTTTTCTATGTGGTACACATCTCATAGCTTTCCAGTCTGAAGTGAACTAACTTCTATACCTGTTGCCCCTAATCCAGTCCTACACTTCTCGGTGTACAACACAACCATTTCCCCCTTTAACTCTGAAGGGAATGCCACCCCTTGTTCTGACCTTCAAAAACTGCACCCGTTTTGCATCGAGAGATCAGAAGAAGAAAAAAACTGTAATTAACCCTATGAGAAATCACCCAAAGAAAGATAAAGATGCTAAACAAACCCAGTAATACAAGTGGTCAATGAAAGATAAAATGATACTCTCTGTGCGCGGCTGCACTGCTCTTGTTCTGTGAGGGGTGGGGAGGGAGGAGGGGGGTGCATGCAATGCATGCTGCATGGAGTAGGGGTTGATGTTCGGGGGGGCTGTGATCGGTGGGGAGGACGGGTCGTACCATTGCTGAACTCCGATTAGGGGTCGTGCTGCATTGCATGTGCTTTTGCATGGCCACCGCTGGAACGCGGCTCATGCTCGTTGGTATCTACACCTGCAAGGAACGACGGACTGGTCTGAAATGGGCACACAAATATACACAGGCTCACAAACACATGCTCACTTCCTCACACTAACGCCATGTTGTGTGCTTGTGTGTTCCAGTTCCATGAAGGTACATCCAATGCATGAAACCGGCATCTAAAAACAACTTTTTATGTGCCCTTTCGTTCATTGGTTTATCCTAAATATATGAACTCCGACAGGTAGGGGGAGCTCTTTAGCAGTAGCCTTTTGTGACATTTGTGTCCTCAGCCTTTGCTAGCTGATTCAAGGTCAGTTGAGGGGAGGGCGGGTCGTACCATCGCTGAACTCCAATTAGGGGTCGTGCTGCATTGCATGCGCTTTTGCATGGCCACTGCTGGAACGCGGCTCATGCTTGTTGGTATCTACACCTCCAAGGAACGGCGGACTGGTCTGAAATGGGCACACGCATATACACGGGCTCACTCACACATGCTTACTTCCTCACTCTAATGCCATGTCGTGTGCTTGTGTGTTCCAGTTTCATGAAGGCACATCCAATTCATGAAAACCGGCATCTAAAAACAACAATCCACTGTTTTTAGGTGCTCTTTCATTCATTGGTTTGTCCAAAATATACAATCTCCAACAGGTAGGGGGAGCTCTTTAGCAGTAGCCTTTCATGAGTATGTTGAATTTAGCTGCCATTTGTGCCCTCAAGTCTTTACTAGCCGATTCAAGGTCAATTGATTGCACTTTATAGGGTCCCAAAAAAGTATTTTCACACTTTAAAATGTACAAATTTGCAGTAGATATGGATTAACAAATCAGTTGGCAGTGCCAAATAAGACAAATTTATGCCTGATCTGAGATTAGTTTTCACAGGCAGAGGAACACAGAAGAGATGACTTCATCCCCTGTGGTACTGCTCCTGTTATCTGTGAGGGCTCCAATTAAGTCACATAATTGATGTGTATGTTCTGTATATGTTCTATGAGCTGTGTGAATGGTTCATTCACACATTATAAGGTTGCATATTGTTGGTCAGTTATTTGTCAGTCTAAGAAAACTGCTCTCACAGAGGCCAAATTAATCTTTCCGTATATACCTTTTTGTGTGGTTGTTTGAGTATCACCATAGAGTAATTACATGATGCATTGTTTGTACACAACCACTACATAAATTTTTTTTTTTTTATTTAATTAAAAAAAAAAATAAATACAGTCAAACCTGCAATCAAATTACCTATTTAAAAACTTAATCTCCTGAAAATTGTGTAGCCAGTAATTTATTCTTTGGCTACAAACTGCTGAGCTCCCCAAGCCTTTTATTAGTCCACCAAAAGCATCTGATTGGCGGTTTAACTTACACAGCCCCCCGCCCTCATCCCCTCTCATTGGCTCTTCACAGAGACTGCTACGCATGGACCTACCTGTTGCAGATGACAACACAGTGCATTTCA
Source organism: Sinocyclocheilus rhinocerous (assembly GCF_001515625.1). Classification (NCBI taxonomy): domain Eukaryota; kingdom Metazoa; phylum Chordata; class Actinopteri; order Cypriniformes; family Cyprinidae; genus Sinocyclocheilus; species Sinocyclocheilus rhinocerous. The sequence continues at coordinate 840,334 of NW_015628268.1, forward strand.
ACTCCACTCTGATGGCTTTGATACGCACAGCTCTGGACATCAAAATCGCTAAGGGTACAGAACGACATCCCTCTTTCTTTTTTCTTCCTTTCTTTCTTTCTATCTGTCTTTTATTTTACTAAAAGTAAGAACTAAATAAAAGGTCATATGTATCATTAAATGTATAGATAATAAATATGGATAGATAAAAATCATAAAAATAAAAAAAATGTAAATCTCTTTTTTTGTGGAAAAATAAAAGAAAGAAAATTATCTTATTTTATTTTTTAAACAGATTTGAGGTCCCTTTTCTTTCTTATTTCTTTCTTTCTTTCTTTTTTCTTTCTTTCTTTCTTTATATAAAAAATTAAATATTAACGAAAACACCCTTTCCGGTGTGTCTCCTGTATCTTCTGAATGAATGTGATTGCAAATTTGTTTTTGTGATATTTTATTAATATTGGGTTGGTGCTTTTGTTATATTGGCATATTTTGTTTGTCTATACATATGTGCATGCGTATGTGTGTGTATGTACCCTGCTCTGACATCACACGCTTACAGGAGGCGCAGACAAACACCAGATGGACGCGGAGCTCCGTAAGGAAATGATGGCGATTTGGCCAAATCTCTCCCAGAAGAACCTGGATCTGCTGGTAACACCACACAAGTGTAAGTTGCAGATTGGTTTGTAAGGAAAAAAACTAATCAAAGATCACCAATTCATCAGAGGACAGCTTCTGTCAGCCCACACCGCTCAGCACCCTCTGATCAGGCAACACTTTCAAAACCTTTAACTAATCCTTCCCCCATCCCCACATGACGCATGTCTTACACTGTTCATTAGATCAGTAATACCATGCCTTACTATATTAATACTATTTAAAACCATCCTGTTTCCTAACTATATGATTTATTGCTTATGAGGCCTTGTTTCTGTTTACATCTGACTCTCAACATGACTTGAGTAGTTTGTTTTGGAGTATATAAAACGGTATACATCCTTTTCGCCATCCTCATTTAGACCTTTTAAATAATTGTTCATCCACTTTTAAACTACATATCCTCCATTTCTCCAACCTCTCTCCTTTTCTTTCTCTTCCTTTTTCCTCTTCATTGTCTGTTATCAGGGGGTGCCTCGCTATAGATGGATCCTCTATAGAAGTCTTTTCACTCCAGCATGTGTAAAGCACTAAGCTGGGCTTAACCTCCAAACCACAGAGCCTTAAAACAGTGTAGCCCGAGTTATTAACTCATATCTGAGGGTGATTACAGATGTTAGAGACTTTACATTTTAATGAGATGACCAGAATATATTGAAATCTGTGTATATGATCTATGACAAGTAGCTGAAATACATTTGTGTGCTTTCCTTTAGCATGTTTTCTGTTTAATTTGAAATTTCAGCATGTTTTAGAGTTATTTTTTAAAGTTTATTTTTGATCCCTGGTGGGTTTCAAGCCAATTTTACTATGAAATTGTCCTAATAAGAAAGTTTTTTATGTAAAGGGGTTTCTTTTTGTCATTTATGGCAGCTCAAAATTTTTCAAATTTATGTTTTGTGTCTCATTCAAACTCTGGATACCACTGCAGAGTTTTGATGAAAAATTTGAGCTCCTCACAAAATAGTGTAATCCTAAATAGTGTTCTGATATTGTTGCCTCATTCGTGGCATCTGTCCATAGTTAATTGGCTTGAGTCCCTGTAGGAATTCAATATAGGCTAGAAATGTGAAGCTATATAAGGTACTTGAGAAAAATAAGAGGCTTTAATTAATGAGGATCTGACTGTGAAAAGACTATCAGCCCTGTGACACATTGTATTTGTCAGTGTACTTTGTCTAGTGTCTGTTGTGTAAAATGTTTATTAGTTGTGTATATATGTTGCTGTATATACAGTGGCACCAGAAAGTATTTGGGCACTTAAGCCATACTAAAATGTTTTGATTGTTATTGCATTTGGTAGCAGCATACCAGGTGGCATTTATTTTAACTAAAGCAAAATATTTTACAAAAAGTTGACAAAAGTTGGTTAAATGTCACTGCAAATATGCCTAAGAAAAGTACAATTAATTAGTGATATTTTGCTGTCTATGCAATGACATTCATACTTGTATAACTGTGATTTAAGAGACTAGATCTAAATTTTGGGGCAGCTGAATTTGAGTAATTTGTCGTGTACCTGTTGTCTAGATTCTCAGTCCCAGATTAAGACTCATTCTGGACTATGAAGAACTTCTGTTGGTTAATTCCCATTGAGGTTTCTTGTGAGGTCATGATTGAGTTTAGTCTGGGTCTGAGGGACTAGGCCTTTGTGTTTGTGGCATGCCTTGTCTCCAACTCCCATTCCCCTCTCGGCTCAGGGTCCCATTCCACCCCGGTCTAATTGTACAGGGTAACTTTTTCATCCTTTCAGCAGCGACAGACCTGACAGTAGGCAAAATCTACGCCGCCATGATGATTATGGAGTACTACCGGCAGAGCAAGGCCAAAAAGCTGCAGGTGCTTCGTGAGGAGCAGGTACAACTTCAGACAAACAAACAAATGCCAAGTCTGCTCTCCTTTCTCAACCTTTTGCAACTCTTATCCCAACAAAGCATGTAGTCTAATTAGTCAAGTTTGCAGCTGATTAGCTTTGCTAATCAACAGTGGTAACAGCCTGTCCACGCAACAATCTTAAATCTGTTACCTTCTGACTTATTGGCTATGTCTGAAACTAATTAAAAATATTAATACAAATATAAATTTTTAGGAGAAACATTTCTGTTTTTATGCTCATTTTGAAAAGTGTGTTTTTGCATTTGGTGCTTTCTTACAGCCTTTTTATGAGATATTCCAAAATAGGCATAAAAATACATAGTTGAAAACCAAACTATTCACAGACTAGGCAGTTAGGCAGCTGCCTGCAGTTTCCGGCACAGCCAATGTCTCCTTCACTCTGTTGTATGCTGATATTAGTGCTTATTAAATATAGGATGTACACTACTGTTCAAAAGTTTGGGCTAGGTAAGATTTTTTCTGTTATTTTTAAGTCTTTTATGCTCAGCAAGGCTGCATTTGTTTGATCAAAAATACAGTAAAAATAGTAGTATTGTGAAATAGTATTACATTTTAAAATAACTGTTTTCTATTTTAATATATTTTAAAATGCTATTTATTCATGTTATGATCAAGCTGAATTTTCACCAGTCATTTCTCCAGTCATAAATCATTCTGGTATGCTGATTTGGTGCTCAGTATTATCAATGTTGAAAACAGTTTTGCTGCTTAATATTTTTGTGGAAACTGTGATACATTTTTTAGGACTATTTGATGAATAAAAAAAAGTATTTATTTGAAATAGAAATCTTTTGTAACATTTTAATGTCTTTGCTGTCTGCTGTCACTTTTGATCAATTTAATGTATTCTTGCTGAATAACAATATTAATCTTTTTTTTTTTTTTTTATCTTGCCGATCCCAAAGTTTTAAACAGTAGTGTATTTCACTTCCCACATGGAGCACAATGGGTTAAAAGATGTACATGCAAATTCTTTGATATTTTAGTGCTTTTATGGCATGGAAAAAATAACACTGATTATAGACACGATCATTTCACATTTTATTTACAGAGTTAGAGCATGCTTAAAAACACATGCAGTAATTAATAAGGGTATATGCAATGATGAATGATACAACATGGCCTTTTGTCAGTGTCACTCCTGCCCCCTTCCCTAGAAAAGTTCCCATCCTGTACAGGCACAGTGTCCATTGTTTCTGCCTGCATTTTCAATTTAGTAATACTTGGTGCCTTCATATATCTACCACAAAAAGCATGGACACTCTGCCGGCATCTGGGAATGGTCTAAATCTATGTTTGTGTCTTGCCTCACCTGATTCCCTGTCTGTATCTTTACCTGTCGTACTTCACTTGATCGCACCTGTACCTCAGCGCCTTCCTCTCAACATCAGCTGCGCTTTTGTGGCTGTCTCACTCTCTATATCCATCCCTGATGTCTCTATATCTATGTCTGTCAACTTGTTTGCATTTTAACTAATTCTTTTTGATCTTTCCTCCTTGTTTCCATCCTTTTTGACTTGTTGGATCCACTGTCAATCTCTTGTTCTTTTTTGTTTTGTGTAATTTTCTCTGTCTGTTTTGTCTTGTCTTCCTCCATTTGTTGATTGGTGAGGTTGATTTATCAGTTTCACTAAGATGGAATCTTTTCTCCCTCCGTGTGGACACCGTTTGTCTAGCCAAATATTTTCATTAATGGATGTTGAGGGGAGGTTCTTGGTGTAACCTTTGGGCTACCACAGTCTCTGAGATTTCTAGTGTTCATAGTTTAAGTTTCACCCACCCACAACGTGTAGTTCTGCAAGTATGAACCTCAGATCTTCACTGTAGCATGCCCAAATTGTTACTACCACCCATATCTTCCGGTGGGTTGGATGGAAATGCTTTGAGCCATCAGTACCTACCTAGACAGCACAGCCCCAATGGAGGACTCCATTCAGGTTGGTGAGGGCACAGGAGGACTCCATTTCCCATGATGCCCTCTGGGGGATCTCTGCTGTCTGATACCTCACCACCTGTGTAATGCACGGTGGCTTGTGTTTGTTTCCCCATATCCCATGAGTGTGTCTGATCCCAGCTGCAGGCCATGTTCGTATCTCACACAGAACCGAACGCCATTAATGTTTCAGCGCTTGGAGCCATCCCCGAACCAGGAAGGGGGACAGGGGGTTAACGATCTCCCCGAGTTGCCGCAGGAACCTGTCAACAGCCTGTGAGTAGCATCTTGATCTTTTTATGCAAGTGATGTTTTTATTAGCCTTAAGCTTAATCTGTCTGAGTCAGTCTCATGAAATCATATCCAGGTCATATTTCATCCCAAAAGCAAATTCAATATTAAAACATTGTTTGTTGCATTAATAAAAAATTAAGCCTATGTACCATTTCATTGTGACATTGTTCATAAGAATTAAGCGCATTTTCCTCCGAATTGCTTTAATAAATACAGACACTTTGCTAACAATTTTTAAAGCCAATTATTTTCTAAAAAATCAATTATAAATTATAAATTAGAATCGTTTTATAAAATTAATTCTAAAAAATGTATAAAATAAAAGAAAATGACTGAAATACACATTTTTTTAGTTAAAAAGTAATAAAAAATTTAAATTTTAAGTACAAAATTCTAAATGTTATAAAAGAGTACGTTACAGACAGCACAACAAATACTACCATTATGTATAAACATTCAACAATTTAAATAATATGTATTTTCTCATATATGTGTGTGTATTTTTTTACATGTATTTTTCAGAGTAATGAAAGTCTGTCATTAAATGTGCTTAACTGGCATGAAAACAATGTCAAAATTATAAATTGTACAAAATAGACATTCATTTCTGTGTGCAAAATATATTTTCTTATTTTTCCTTTTCAACTTGGGGTAAAATATTACCTGAACCTGAGAGGTTTTGTGAGATTCACCTGTTTCAACTGGTGCTCTTTGTCTCTTCTTTCACTGCTTAGCTTTGCTTTTAATTGTTGTCTTTCTTCTCCTTATAGGCTGCACTTCTGCTCTTTCTTTGTTTTACCTTCTCTCAGCTGTCTCTCACATTACGTTTCAATTCTTCGATATACGTCTATCTGCTTTTGTATTAATTCTGCAGTATATACATATATACATTTGTAATTGTGTTTCTGTTATATTTTTGTCTGCAAAAGGCATTTTGTACGCAAGTGTGTGTGTGATTGAGTAAATGAATTAACCAGCCAACATCTTTCTCTGGTTCAGGCCTCTGGAGGGTGGAATGATCGAGAGCCAGTCGTGGGTGACGTCACGAGCCCAGGAAATGTTCCAGAAGCCTGTTCCGGAAAACTGGAACCCTGACAGACCGTATCCTGAAGACCATAACGACAGCCGCCACAATCCACAGGTAATATCAGAGAACCTCAGATCAGAAAGGCGATTTTGTCTTGTTTAGATCTGAATTAAAAATTTTAGCAGGAGTTGACTCGGACACTTGAAACCCGCCAAAGTGGCCGTGACTATATCAGCTTCTCTCAGCCTTTGGTGTTAAAAGAACTGTGTGCTTGAGCCAATCACTGTCTTCCCAGCCATCGTCCCTTTTTCGCTGCTTTTGGACACACTTCTCATTCATATTATCACTCTTTCTATCTCTTCTGTCTCTGTCGGTCTGTAGCTTACCTCTTTATCTGTCTGATAAATCATTCTGAACTTCACTGACCATCGTAGACCGTTTGTATAGACCCTCCCACCTCTGCCAGACTGCAGGGATGTTTCACTGCTTGCCTGCTTCCTCACTGTCTGCTGGATCGTACCAAACCCCCTCCAGACTCATCTCTCCTTCAGTGTGACTCTTCTCTGTAGCTCAGCAGTCATCCAACCCTGATGTTTCCCTGCACTAGCAAAGGAGATGCTGAATAAACAGCTTTAGGCTTAACAAGCATGTTGGAAAGTACTTAAACCAGTAGTGGGCAATCAGACAGGGTCAGTGTGCACCTAGTTTCAGCCTACAAGAGATCGGTTAACAAAAGCTGTGACCTGACGCGATCTAGCCAGTACTGTGAAATTTTAGGCCAAACCTCAAATCACATATATGTTTTATTTCACCACTTTGGTTATTTATGCAAAACAAGTTATGCTAAATTTGTAATATTAATTTGTTTTTCCATTAATTTACAACTCCTAAACCTAAAATTACACAGAAAAATTGGATTATTGAAAGATTATCAGATTTTGTGTTGGAGTTAGGTCATATTTAATTTGGGATTTTGAATTTGTAAAGACAAAAATCAAATATATAAAGCAGAACAACAGCTATTTTTTATTTTATTTTATTTTTTATTCTTGGCTGGAATAAGCCGCGATGTGAGCTGATAGTCAGAGACTAGTGTGCACCTGTTCTTTTATTCCACTCAGTTAGTGATATGCATCATTTGGTAATGGCTAATGACTAGCTCAAGCGTGCTAATCTTCAGCTGAAACGCACTTTTGCGCATGATATTGCCCTCTACTGTTTTATCCCACCCGATAGAGCCGTAGGCCGGTGAAGCAGGCATCAGCACGGCCCACATGCTGTTGATCTGTTTTGCAGACGGTAGAAATGAGAGAGATTGGGCCTGTTGGGGACGGTTACTCGGACACTGAGCCCTATCACCCAATGGAAGGGCATGGGCGGACCATCTCCATGCCACGCCTCTCAGCAGACAACCAAGTGAGCACCTTCATCCTTTCATCCATCCATTCACCCATTTTGTCTTTCCATCTTTTATCTGTTATCATCCATTCCAATATCCGTCCTCAGTCAGTTATCCAGCTAACAGCCTTTGACAGCTTCAGTTGGGGGGACCAAACTTCAAAAGTTTGGTGTGCTGTCATGCTAACAAGTCAATGAATGTTAGCATGTCTTTGTCAAAGGGCTCATGGATAAGTGGCTCACACCCTGACCTTCACTTACATGCGTGTGTGTGTGTGTGTGTGTGTGTGTGTGTGTGTGTGT